>NC_053395.1:99174798-99339846 GCF_905171765.1 Bufo bufo
TTTTCTCCTAGAAAACCCGGCCACGGGCTGTCTTCTGCACAGGTTTTGCTATCTTTCCACGGTTTGAGTAATTCACATGGTAAACCTACTCCGGCTTTCGCTGCCCTGGCTGGTGTACCTTGCAGTTTACATATCCAATTTTAACAAAAGGCAACACTGTCTCTATCCGATCTTGCATTTGGGTAACGTACTGAATGACTCTTTTATGTGGAGTGGGTTGTTGTTCCCACGCCTCTTTGGCCACGTCCAATAGACCGCGAGGGTGTCTGCCATATAGCAGTTCGAAGGGCGAGAACCCAGTAGAGACCTGGAGTACCTCTCGCACTGCGAACATGAGATAGGGCAGAAGGAGGTCCCAGTCCTTCCCATATTTAGACACTACCTTTTTTAACCAATTTTTTCATGTTTGGTTAAGCCGTTCTACCAGACCGTCCATTTGCGGATGGTAAATGGACGTCCATAGTTGTTTTATGTGCAGCAACTTACAGAGTTCCCTCATCACCTTGGACATAAAAGGGGTCCCTTAGTCGGTCAGAACCTCTTTAGGTAGTCATACTCAGAAAAACTCCTTAGCTATGGAACTGGACGTACTGTAGATTTCTTGAAAACGTTTCACTCGTTCTTCCAACGAGCTTTCTCAATTCTGAGTGACTGTGCAAGAATTCTCTGGGAATAAATATGTAACTGAATCAACATCTGGTAATTATACCCAGCATGGGGTCAGAGGTGTTGATTCTATTATCCTAATTGGAGTCAGTAAGTGATAAAGACAGCATTGTATGTGGCAGACAATAGATGTCTAACCCCCCCCCCCCCCCCCGCCTCTATTCAAGCTTGGCTTCTCAATTTTTCCGTAGATGGCCTCCTTCACACCTTGTTTGCATCTATCGGCCTCCTTATCCAAAACACGTACTTGACTGTCTTCAAAGGTGTGACCTGTTTATTTTAGATGTAGGTACACGGCTGAATCTTGACCAGAGGTTTTGGCTCTTCTATGCTGAGCCATACGCTGATGTAGTTGTTTTTTTGTTTCGCCGATATACAGTTCTGAGCATTTCTCATTGCACAGGATTGCGTACACAATGTTGTCCATCTTGTGTTTAGGCATTGGGTCTTTGGGGTGAACCAGTTGTTGCCTCAGTGTCTTGCTGGGTTTAAAGCAGACTGTCACGGATGATGTTTCAGATAGCTGGAAGTGCTGAATAAACGTCCGACTGGCTTGATCCCAAACTAAGGAGCATATAGGTGACCCCTATAAAACCCTAAGAGCTCACCCTGACTGCTAAGCACATACAAGGGTCTCAAAGGTAGACGATTGTATGCCCCCGTACCTAAGACTGTTTGACACCTTAAAACCCTATAATAGTGAGGGGACACGACCATCGGCTCCCTGCACTTCATACGGAGGGAGTCAGGGTTACCTAGAATCAAGCCAGCAAGGAAACACAATACATGAAAGGACTTATCTGAACAAGCAGCAGCAGAAGTCTCCAGCAGTGAACACCTCAATCCAGGAAGTAGTATAAACCGCAAAGTGAGGCAGTATGGGAGGGAATATAAAGGAAAGAGGATTAGTCTAAATAGGTGACACCTGAGAGAAGGAAATGAGATGAGAAAGTGAAACCAAAACAAAGAACATCATGCAATAGGTAGAGAAGGATGTCTGTCAGACCTTCTCACAGAAGTGGCGGTTACACAGACAGGGATGTGATGTTTATTAAAAATCCTTTTGAGTTTCTCAGACACCCCAGATACATATGGGATAACCATATTCTTGCGTCTGTCATGCTTCTCGCCCTCACTGGTAGTCTTGGTGCTCTTTCTTCTCCTTCCTTCTGTTTTGACAAAGGCCCAAACTGGATACCCACAAGTTTTAAGTGCCCCTCTGAGGTGTTTGAATTCCTTCACCTTGGCCTCTGTGCTGGTGGGGATCTATTGTCTGCCACATACAATGCTGTCTTGACACCTTTTTCTGGGAAGTCTTTATCCCTTACTGACTCCAATTAAGATAATAGAATCAACACCTTTGACCCCATGCTGGGTATAATGACCTCTGACCCCATGCTGGGTATAATTACCAGATGTTGATTCAGTTACATATTTATTCCCAGAGAATTCTTGTACAGTCACTCAGAATTGAGAAAGCTCGTTGGAAGAACGAGTGAAACGTTTTCAAGAAATCTACAGTACGTCCAGTTGCCTTGATTTATTCTTTACAGATATACCATGACCTGGATAAATGAGAACCTTCACAGACTCCTTAGCTATGGGTTTGGCCGAGGTATGTCGCAGTGGCACCGCCTCCATGTAAGGAGTGGTGTAGTCTAGAATGACTAAGATGTGTTGATACCCTCTGGCGGACTTCGGTACTGGGCCTATGAGGTCCATAGCTATTCGCTCAAATGGTACTTCGATAGTCGGTAGAGGTACTAGGGGACTACGGAAATGTGGCTGGGGGCTAGCTATCTGGCAGGTCGGGCAAGACTTACAAAACTCTTCCACTTCTTTGAATATACTGGGCCAGTAAAACTGCTGTAGAATACGATCCTGAGTTTTCTGTAGCCCCAGGTAACCCCAGAGAACGTGTTGGTAGGCTAGATCTAACACAAGCTTGAGATAAGCCTTGGGGACCACCCATTGTTCAATAGGCTCACCCCGTAGTTGGTTTACCAGATACAACACATCTTGATGAACCACAAAACGGGGAAACACTGACTCTTCCCCAGGTTGTTGTGGTTCATCATCTATTATTAACACATTTTCCCAGGCGTGTGATAGGGTTGGGTCCCGACGTTGGGCGGTACCAAAATTATCCCCGGAGACATTGAGGTCTGCCAATTCAGGACTCGGCGGCAAGTCCTCCAAGTCTCCCACCATCACAATTAGCGGGGTTGTCTCCCCCTCTTCCACCAAAGTGACGGTCACCCCTACCGCTGGCCCTTCGGACTCAGGTTCCCAGGGTTCTGTCCTCTCCCCTTAGCCAGGCCACTCTGCTAGGGTTACCCCTGTCTCATGGGTATCAGTCACTCTCATAGCAGGCCACAGTGCTGGGAAGCCTGGGAAGTCTCTCCCTAATATGAGCCCGTTAATGTAGATTTGTGGCGACAGCCAACTCGTGGGTCCATCTATTTGCCACCGTAGTTAAGGGTAGTCTTTTAAGTCTCCGTGGATGCACATCACCTCAACTTTCCAGCCAGAATACTCAGGGGACCGCACCATGGTAGGTTACCCCCTTACTAGGGTCACCAGACTCCCTGAGTCCAGCAGAGCCTCCGCCGGAGTGTCTTCCACTTATACCTGGCACAAGTGATCTAGAGACTCTGGGGTACCTGTTGCACACAGCCTCCTGACATATAGCGACTGACAGTAGCCATAGTTAGTGTCCATGGGCTCAACCCGATGGGGACAATCAGCCCTTACATGGGCAGGCTCCTGACACCGCCAGCAGATTATCAGAGCCAGTTCCGCCCTGGGTACATCCCGGGGTTTGCCGACCCCTCTCCCGACAGAACCCTCCTTTAGATTCCTGGTAGCTTCATAGCATTCTACCAGGTCCACCATCTAAAGGGAATTGCCAGGATACACCTGACCGATCCAGTGCTGGAGAGGGTATGGCAAAGCCCTCCAGAACATATCGGCTAATAGTCTATCCAGCATAGCCGGGGACTCAGCACATCAGGCTGTAGCCACTTTTTCAAGAGGTGGAGTAAGTCATAATACTGGGTCCTGGCAGGCTCAGCCAGCTTAACACCCCACTGATGTACCCACTGGGCTCAGACCAACACATTCACCCCCCAGTCTTGCCAAAATCTCATCCTTTAGTTTTTGGTAGTCGGCGGCTTGATCATCCAGCAAGTCGAAATGCACCTGCTGGGAATCGGAAGCCAGGAATGGAGCGACGACCTCCGCCCACTGGTCACGGGGTAGCTTGTCCCTGATGGACACTTTCGCCAGGTAGGTTTCAATGTCGTCTGCGGGGGTCATCTTAGGAATCGCAGCACGGACTGCTTTCCAGGCATCGTGGACGCTCTGGGTTGCTCCTGCTGTCTGCAAAGCGATCACGTGTTGTAGTAGCAACTGGTTACATAGTTACATAGTTAATATGGTTGAAAAAAGATAAACGTCCATCAAGTTCAACTAAGGGATAGGTGGGGACACGAATCCCAGAAGGAAGTGAGACTCAGATTTCTACACGTTTTCATGAGCATTTATGTTTTTTTACTTTTAAGAATTCATCTAAACCCTTTTTGAAACTGTCCACTGTTCCTTCTGTGACCATGTCCTGAGGAGCTCTATTCCACAGATTCACAGTTCTTACAGTAAAGAAGCTTTGACGCTTCTGGAGACTGAACTGTTTCTTCTTCAGTTGGAGGCAGTGCCCCCTTGTCTTTTGAGCACATTTTACATGGAACAGCTTTTCACTGTTTTTTTGTATGGGCCATTTATATACTTGTACAGGTTAATCATGTCCCCCCTTAGACGTCTCTTCTCAAGACTAAATAAATTCAATTATTTTAATATTTCTTCATAGCCAAGACCCTCCATGCCCCTTATCATTTTAGTCGCTCTCCTCTGTACTTTTTCCAGCTGCAGTGCATCCTTTCTATGTACTGGTACCCACTGCGTATTCCAGGTGAGGCCACACCAGCGCTTTGTAAAGTGGTAGCATTTCATCCCTGCCCCGCGAGTCCATGCCTCGTTTAATGCATGACAATATCCTGGTGGCCTTAGAAGCAGCTGATTGACATTGTGTGCTGTAATTTAATCTATAATCCACAAGGACAACCACATCCTTCTCTATAAGTGACTCTCCCAGTGCTACATGACCTAGGACATATGAAGCACAGAGATTATTAATACCAAGATACATAACTTTACATTTGTCCACATTGAACCTCATTTGCCAAGTTGATGCCCAATCACTCAGAGTGTTCAAGTCAGCTTGTAGTTTGTGAACATCTTCCATAGACCGTACAGTTCTACACAGCTTAGTGTCATCTGCAAAAATAGATATGGTGCTATTAATCCCGTCCTCAATATAATTAATAAATAAATAAATAATAAAGGGCCCAGCACTGAACCTTGGGGTACACCACTTATAACCTGGGACCATTCTGAATAGGAATAATTGACCACAACTCTCTGGACACGGTCCTTCAGCCAGTTTTCAATCCAATTACAAACTATACTTTCCAAGCCAATAGACCTTACTTTACTTATCTAGTGTCTATGAGGGACAGTATCAAAAGCCTTTGCAAAATCCAGAAACACTACATCCACAGCCGCCACTCTGTCCAGGCTACTACTCACCTCCTCATAAAAACAAATCAGGTTAGTCTGACAACTTCTGTCCTTGGTAAATCCATGCTGGTTATCACTTAATAATAATATTATTTATAGTCACATACTCCTGTATATAGTCCTTTTTTGAATATGGGCACCACGTTTGCCTTGCGCCAATCACTTGGCACTGTACCAGTCCCTAGAGAAGCCTTAAAAATTATAAACAGCGGCACAGCAATGACCGAACTCTTTAAGCACTCTTGGGTGTAATTCATCTGGACCCAGAGTTTTGTTCACATTCACCCTATTTAAATTCTCTTGGACCATATCTACAGTTAGCCAATTGAGTATATCACTGGATGTACTAATAACCCCTGGCGCCACAATTATCAGCTCCTTTCTCTTCTTTTGTATATAAAGAGCTAAAAAAAACTATTTAAGAACTCTGCCTTTTCCTTATCTTCAGTGACTACCCCCCCCCCCCCCTTTACCATTATTTAGAGGACCTACCTGCTCAGACCTAGTTTTTTTTTAGCATTTATATATAAAAAAAAAAAACGTTTTGGGATTTTTTTTTGCTTTCTTTTGCTACCTGCTGTTTGTTTTGTATCTTTGCTAATTTTATCTCCTTTTTCATATTTTTTAAGCCCTTTGTAATCTTCAAACGATACAGCTGACCCTTCAGATTTGTATTTTTAAAATGCCCTTTTTTTGTCTTTTATTGCTCTTTTTACAGTAGCTGTGAGCCATGGGGGGTTTAATTTTAGCCGTTTATACTTGTTACCTAAAGGGATACATTTTTTTGTGCAATTACTGCAATTGTGGATTTGAAGGTCTCCCATTTATCCTCTGTATCATTATGTGACAGTAGCTGCTCCCAGTCTATGCACTGAAATGCTGCCCACAACCCAAGGAAATTGGCCTTTTGAAATTCAGTGTCTTTGCTCTGCCTGACAGAGTTTGCTTTTTAAAGTTTAGGAGGAATATAATTATATTGTGGTCACTATTACATAGTGTTTCTCTAACAGTAACATTACCAACAAGCTCTGCATCATTAGAAATTTCCAGATCCAACAGAGCATCGCCCCTAGTGGGAGCTTCTACAAACTGGCCCATAAAGTGGTCCTGCAGCAAGTTGAGGAATTTTCTCCCCTTTGCAGTTGAGGCAGAACCATGACCCCAGTCAATGTCTGGGAAGTTAAAATCTATCATTATGACTACTGTACCAGCCTGTGCCGCCCGCTCTATTTGGTTATACAGTTGCATTTCTATCTCTTCTGTGATGTTAGGGGGTCTATAGATTACACAAAGTATTATTTTTTCAGTGTTTATATCCCTTTGAACTTCCACTCATAAGGTTTCCACATCCTCACCATCTTTACCCACAATTGCCTCTTTCATACTTGTCTTCAGATCACTCCTCACATACAGGCACATACAAGTTAGTCTCCTCCTGCTGCTTATTAGCCTCATGTTGCTGCAGGTTTGTCTCTTGCTGCTGCAGATAAGCCTCCATGAGGGCCTTCACAACAGCCTCCATTTTGTCGTGGGGCACTGGTTGTAATACAGCTGGTTTAATGTACGACATACTACCGTGCCTGAAAAATTCAGAAACCAAAAATATCAGCGTTCACGCCAGCCTCACTGCTCTTGCCCGCATCCTCCACCAATTGTGGGGTTTCGCTCTGGTAGACAGGATTAGCGGACGCAGTATAGAGGCAATAACAAGTTCTTTGGATCAAACAGTTCAGTGTTTTATTCACACTTTAGGCAAGTGACAAAACAAGCAGTCAAAATCAAGCAAAAAGTCATCTTGCGGTATTGGTGTTAATTCACACCATGCGTAAATTTTGCCTCAAAGAGTCCTTGACCATAGCAGCACCAACCTGTTTTCACGCCAAACAGGTAGTAAGCCTTCATCCAGACACAAGGCTCCCAGATCCCAACACAGAGACATGGCTTCTGAGCCCAGCTGCCTATTTAAGGACAGCCAGGTGCTGCAAAAACCCTGAACAGCATCTAAAATCCAGTCCGGTATTTGACCTCATCTGGCTGTAAATCAGCCCAGCAGCAAATACCTGTTTTCCCAGACCAAACCTCTCACTGTGTCACAATATATAATCTCTTTTAGATACAATGACCATTAACATTGTAACAAACACAGAGCGCAGAGCTGGTAAGGGATCGTGGAGCCTCATGTAGAACAAGCGCTGGACACGATTGCTACAGCTCTCCCCTGCAAGCACTCCTTGTAAGACTGTAAACTAATAAAACAAGCACAATGTATATTTGAAATGTATAAATGCTTATTACTACAAAGGAACCTTATGCCATGGACTATATACAATGTATTATGGACTTAGTTAATTATGCAGAACATGCCTCTGTTGCTCCCCTATCTGCCCCCTGGCCAACCCACCAAAAGTGTTTTTAAATTTCCTTGTGTATGTCACTCTGTTATTGTCCTGATGAAGGGGATGCTTTGTCCCAGAAAACGCATTAAACGTTTATTATATTTAAAAAAAAAAATAAAGAAGAACATTTAAAGAACACTGCTTCTCCATCCATATTGCTGGCAGTGCCGACAAGTGGGTTCCACTCTTTTTATCACATTTTCACATTATCTACAAAATCATCCTGATACTCGTTCATTTAATCCAGGAGGTAACCTGGGCAGCAGAATAGCATTTCCTTATGCTGGTAAGGATCAAAAACCAGCAAAGCCGTCATAGCTGTTGTGACTACTCACAACAGCATCTGGTAAGCACATATACCTTACTATTACTGCTCATTAGAGTTGATCGAGCACCAAAGTGCTTGGGTGGTCGGGTGCTCAGGTCGAACACCTCGGGATGCTCGGGTGCTCGGTAGAACAATGCTCGGTAGGCACAATTGAATTCAATGGGAGAACCCGAGCATTAAACCAGGCACCTCCTGCTCTGAAGAGGGGAGGGTGTCTGGTACATACAAAAAGGTCAGAAATTGATGGAAACACCACCAAAATTGTTCGGGAACAGCATGGGGAGGATGTCTGGATGCATCTTGGACTCCCAGGTCACTGCTGGGAATGATGTTGTCCGAATAGTACACCACTTTTACAGACTGACAACAATACGCACCAAACTTAAGATAAAATCGATTTTAGAGGCAAAATTGTTAGGAAACATTCTTTCCTGTATATTTACTTCTATATAAAGTGCAAGTGCTGCCAAAAATTGCAAGGAAGAGTCACTCCGATACAACCTGTATATCACATAATTGAGTGCCTCATTCACATTGTGGTACAATTGTTCAGGTAGTGGGACTCTTACACTCATAAAGCCTATGCACTAAGTGAAAGGGGTTCCAAAAATTCCAAGGAATCAGCACTCCAATACACCCTTTATTACACATAAAAGGAGGGCATCATATACCCTTGAAAAATTATG
Source organism: Bufo bufo (assembly GCF_905171765.1). Taxonomy (NCBI): domain Eukaryota; kingdom Metazoa; phylum Chordata; class Amphibia; order Anura; family Bufonidae; genus Bufo; species Bufo bufo. The sequence goes on from NC_053395.1 coordinate 99,183,510, forward strand.
ATTGATGGCCTGCTGGTGACCCTCAAAAACATTAGGAGCAAGGGCCTGCTGGCGACCCTCTGAAACATTACGGGCAAGGGCCTGCTGCTGAGCTGACCATCTAAAACATTAGGGGTGAGGGTCTGCTGCAGAGCTGACTCTCTAAAAAATTATAGGTGAGTGCCTGCTGCTTAGCTAACCATTGAAAAAATAATGGGCGAGGGCCTGCTGGTGAGCTGACCCTGTAAAACATTATGGTTGAGGGCCTGCTGGTGAGCTGACCATCAAAAACATTATATGCAAGTGCCTGCTGGTGAGATGACCCTCTAAAAGATTGTAGGTGAGGGCCTGCTGGTGAGCTGACCGTGTAAAACATTATGGTTGAGGGCCTGCTGGTGAGCTGACCCTCAAAAACATTATATGCAAGGGCCTGCTGGTGAGCTGACCCTCTAAAATATTGTAGGTGAGGGCATGCTGGTAATCTGACCGTGTAAAACATTATGGTTGAGTGCCTGCTGGTGAGCTGACCCTGTAAAATATTATGGTTAAGGGCCTGCTGGGGAGATGACCGTCTAAAAGATTATAGGTGAGGGCCTGCTGGAGAGCTGACCCTGTAAAACATTATGGTTGAGGGCCTGCTGGTGAGCTGACCCTCAAAAACATTATATGCGAGGGCATGCTGGTGAGCTGACCCTCTAAAAGATTGTAGGTGAGGGCCTGCTGGTGAGCGGACCATGTAAAACATTATGGTTGAGGGCCTGACGGTGAGCTGACCATCAAAAACATTATATGCGAGGGCCTGCAGGTGAGCTGACCCTCTAAAAGATTGTAGGTGAGGGCTTGCTGGTGAGCTGACTCTCTAAAACATTACATGTGAGGGCCTGCAGGTGAGCTGACCCTCTAAAAGATTGTAGGTGAGGGCCTGCTGCTGAGCTGACCCAGTAAAACATTATGGTTGAGGGCCTGCTGGTGAGCTGACCCTCAAAAACATTATATGCGCGTGCCTGCAGGTGAGCTGACCCTCTAAAAGATTGTAGGTGAGGGCCTGCTGGTGAGCTGACCCTGTAAAACATTATGGTTGAGGGCCTGCTGGTGAGCTGACACTCTAAAATATTGTAGGCAAAGGCCTGCTGGCGAGCTGATCATCTAAAACATTACATGCGAGGTCCTGCAGGTGAGCTGACCCTCTAAAAGATTATAGGTGAGGGCCTGCTGGTGAGCTGACCCTGTAAAACATTATGGTTGAGGGCCTGCTGGTGAGCTGACCCTCAAAAACATTATATGCGAGGGCCTGCTGGTGAGCTGACCCTCTAAAAGATTGTAGGTGAGGGCCTGCTGGTGAGCAGACCATGTAAAACATTATGGTTGAGGGCCTGACGGTGAGCTGACCATCAAAAACATTATATGCGAGGGCCTGCAGGTGAGCTCACCCTCTAAAAGACTGTAGGTGAGGGCTTGCTGGTGAGCTGACTCTCTAAAACATTACATGTGAGGGCCTGCAGGTGAGCTGACCCTCTAAAAGATTGTAGGTGAGGGCCTGCTGCTGAGCTGACCCAGTAAAACATTATGGTTGAGGGCCTGCTGGTGAGCTGACACTCTAAAATATTGTAGGCAAAGGCCTGCTGGCGAGCTGACCATCTAAAACATTATATGCGAGGGCCTGCTGGTGAGCTGACCCTCTAAAAGATTGTAGGTGAGGGCTTGCTGGTGAGCTGACTCTCTAAAACATTACATGTGAGGGCCTGCAGGTGAGCTGACCCTCTAAAAGATTGTAGGTGAGGGCCTGCTGCTGAGCTGACCCAGTAAAACATTATGGTTGAGGGCCTGCTGGTGAGCTGACCCTCAAAAACATTATATGCGCGTGCCTGCAGGTGAGCTGACCCTCTAAAAGATTGTAGGTGAGGGCCTGCTGGTGAGCTGACCCTGTAAAACATTATGGTTGAGGGCCTGCTGGTGAGCTGACACTCTAAAATATTGTAGGCAAAGGCCTGCTGGCGAGCTGATCATCTAAAACATTACATGCGAGGTCCTGCAGGTGAGCTGACCCTCTAAAAGATTATAGGTGAGGGCCTGCTGGTGAGCTGACCCTGTAAAACATTATGGTTGAGGGCCTGCTGGTGAGCTGACCCTCAAAAACATTATATGCGAGGGCCTGCTGGTGAGCTGACCCTCTAAAAGATTGTAGGTGAGGGCCTGCTGGTGAGCGGACCATGTAAAACATTATGGTTGAGGGCCTGACGGTGAGCTGACCATCAAAAACATTATATGCGAGGGCCTGCAGGTGAGCTCACCCTCTAAAAGACTGTAGGTGAGGGCTTGCTGGTGAGCTGACTCTCCAAAACATTACATGTGAGGGCCTGCAGGTGAGCTGACCCTCTAAAAGATTGTAGGTGAGGGCCTGCTGCTGAGCTGACCCAGTAAAACATTATGGTTGAGGGCCTGCTGGTGAGCTGACACTCTAAAATATTGTAGGCAAAAGCCTGCTGGCGAGCTGACCATCTAAAACATTACATGCGAGGGCCTGCAGGTGAGCTGACCCTCTAAAAGATTGTAGGTGAGCGCCTGCTGGTGAGCTGACCCTCTAAAACATTACATGCGAGGGTCTGCTGGTGAGCTGGCCCTCTAAAAGATTTTAGGTGAGGGCCTGCTGCTGAGCTGACCCTCTAAAACATTATATGCAAGGGCCTGCAGGTGAGCTGACCCTCTACAACATTAGGAGCGAGGGCAGACTAATAAGCATGTTGAGATGATGGAAGAGGAGGAGGACGAGAAAAGGAAGATTGAGCCAAATACACTTTTTGTTGTGGAAGGGGTGCATGGAAATACAGTGTATTCAGTACATTATAAAAAATGCATTTAAAGTACCTTTATGTTCAGCCGCTTTCCTCTGGTGGAGTAGAAAAGTCAGCGGCAATCCAGGCCTTGTTCATTTTTATAAGAGTCAACCTGTCAGCATTTTCAGTTGACAGGCAGATGCGCTTATCAGTTATTATGCCCCCAGCAGCACTAAATACCCGCTGGTGGCAGGGCAGGCCAGCACCTCCAAGGCGTAGAGCGCCAGTTCGTGCCACATGTCCAACTTGGACATCCAGTAGTTGTAAGGCACAGAGGGATCATTGAGGACGCTGACACATTCTACTATCAGCTTCACCATCTTCCAAAATTTTTCCCTTCTTGTGACACGAGGCCGCGCATCACGGTGAGGGTGCTGGTGGGGTGTCATGAAACTGTCTCAGGCTTTTGAGAGTGTTGCCCTGCCTCTGTTGGAACTGCTGTGTGTTCCCCTCGTTTCCCCTCCTTGGTTGCCCAAGAAGCTACGTACTCTGCCGCCAGCGTTGTCAGATGGAAACTTTTGGAGCAATTTTTCCACAAAGACCTTCTGGTATTGCACCAATTTGCTCTTCCTCTCCACCACAGGAAAGAGAGATGAGAAGTTGTCTTTGTAGCGGGGGTCGAGAAGGGTGAACAACCAGTAATCAGTGATGTCCAAAATGCGTAAAACACGTGGGTCACGGGAAAGGCAGCCTAACATAAAGTCAGCCATGTGTGCCAGAGTCCAAACAGGCAAGACTTCGTTGTCATTATCAGGAGGATGACTCTCAATCTCCTCATCCTCTTCCTCCTCTTCTACCCATCGACGCTTAAAAGATAGAATTAAACTTCCATGGGTACAACACTCTGTAGCAGAGACAACCGTCCTCCTCCTCCTCATCATCATCATCAAATTTGCACTGAGAAGACGAACGACGAACGGCGGTGGTCTGGCTATCACCCTGTGTAATGTCTTCCCCCATTTCCACCTCTTCCACATGCAAAGCGTTGGCCTTAATTGTGAGCAGCGAGTGTTTGAGTAGACACAGAAGTGGAATGGTGACACTGATAATAGCGTTATCGCCGCTCACCATCTGTGTTGATTCCTCAAAGTTTCTTAAGACCTCACAGAGTCAGACATCCATGCCCACTCCTTGCTTGTGAAGAGGGGAAGCTGACTGGAAAGGTGACAACCATGTTGCAGCTGGTATTCCACTACTGCCCTCTGCTGCTCACAAAGCCTTGCCAACATGTGGAATGTCAATTCCAGTGCATGCTCACGTCGCACTACAGTCGGTGAGCTGGCAATTTTAAGCGCTGCTGCATCGTTGACAGACCAGTGGAAGCTGTCAATGACTTGCGGAAATGGGCACACACCCGGCGCACCTTCACCACTAGCTCAGGCAAATTGGGGTAGGTTTTGAGAAACCGCTAAACCACTAAGTTGAACACGTGGGCTAGGCATGGGATTGCTGAGCTCCAAAGCCGCCACCAATTTAAGGCCATTATCAGACACAACCATGCCTGGTTCTAAGTTGAGTGGCGAGAGCCACAGCTCTGTCTGGTCTCTTATCCCCTGCCACAGCTCTGCGGCGGTGTGCTGTTTGTCACCTAAGCAGATAAGCTTAAGCACGGCCTGTTGACGCTTCCCCACTGCAGTGCTACACTGCTTCCAGCTACCGACTGATGACTGACTGGTGCTGCAAGAGGATAATTCTGAGGTGGAAGTGGAGGAGGAGGCAGAGGAGGAGAAGTGGGGGTTAGGGCCACTAACATAGGTGATGGCGGAAACCCTGATGGAATTAGGGCCCGCAATCCTTGGCGTCGGTAGAACCTGTGCCATCCGAGGGTACAACTCGCTCCCGGCCTCCACAACATTCACCCAGTGTGCCGTCAGGTATATGTAACATCCCTGGCTGAAAGTAGTTGTCTATGTGTCAGTGGTTAAGTGGACTTTCCCAGTAACTGCGTTGGTCAGGGCACAGGTGATGTTACAGGACACATGCTGGTGTAAGGCAGGCATGGCACACCCTGAAAAATAGTGGCGGCTGGGGACTGCGTAACGAGGGATGGCCGCCGAAATCAGGCTGCGGAAGGCCTCAGTGTACACAAGCCTAAATGGCAACATTTTCAGGGCCAGTAATTTGGAAAGTTGCGCATTTAGTGCTATGGCCTGTGGGTGGGTGGCTGGGTACTTGCACTTACATTCAAATGCCTGGGGTAAGGACATTTGTACGCTGCGCTTGGACACGGAAGTGGATGTGGTCGCTGATGGTGCTTGCATTGGTCCAGGTGCAGAACGGGAGGAATCCGGGCCTGCACCTTCGACAGGGGATTGGCCAGCACGTAACACAAGTCAAGAGGAGGCAGTGGTGTGATCCGCAGACACAGATTGTGGAGCCAGGCATTCGGCCCACCTATTACGGTGCTTTGATGCCATGTGGCGGATCATACTGGTGGTGGTGGTGAGGTTGCTAGTGTTCACACCCCTGCAAATTTTTGTTTGGCACAGGTTGCAAATTACAATTCTTTTGTTGTCCGCACTTTCCTCAAAAAAGCAAGGGAGATTGCCGCAAGGGGATGCTCCGGGGAACAGTTGCGGGCCTGTTTGGTGTGGCGACCCCACTGCCTCTTCCAGCCTGTTGCAGTGCTGCGGATCCCTCCCCCTCTGTACTGCTGTCCTTGCTTAGCTTGCCACCTTCTCAGGTTGGGTCCAGTAACTTCATTGTCCACCCCCTCCTCTTCCACTTCCTCACTCTGCTCATCCTTCTGACTTGTTGACCTAACAACAACCTCAGTTATTGACAACTGTGTCTCATCCTCATCATCAACCTCTTGAGACACTAATTGCCGTTAACCTATTGGCAACTGTGTCTCATAAGCATCATTCACCTCATGAAACACTAATTGCCATTCCCCACTGTCATCTTCTTGTGACTGTGGATGCTCAAGAGTTTGGGAATCAGGGCACAAGATCTCATGTCCCTCTTCAAGCGGGCTTGTCGAGAGGCCCAAATGAAGTAATGGCGCTGAAAAGAGCTCCTCGGAATATCCGAGTGTGGGATCACTTGTTTGGCAAGACTCTCCATGGTGGGAGGAAGGAGGATCAGGGTGAGGATTGTGTTGACCAAACTCTTGGCTACTGAGACTGGACTTGGTAGAAGACAGGGTGGTGCTTAACCAATAGTGTTGATCACGAATATTCGAATTTTTCAATTATTTTTTTTTTTTTATCAGTACACATGATCCCTCACTGCTTCCAGCTTGTGGGCCAATAAGAAGGCTGCAATATACTTGACTTTAGGAGTAGTAGTGTTTGCAAATTTTGCTCTATATTCGTTTTTTTGAATATTCGCTATATTGCTATATATTCTTGTTTTAGAATATTACGAATATTCGAAAAAACGAAGTTATAGCAACATAGAGAATATTCCCAAAAAAATCGAATAGAGCAATTTAGCTAATATAGTGCTTTAATCTTCTTTGTCTAATAGTTGTAAGTTGAATTCGAATTCCGAAAATTTTCATACTACACAATCATTAACTCCGATTTTTCGAGTAATAAAAAAATCGCGAATTTTCGAATTTGCGAATTTTCGACAAATATTTTACAAAATATTCGCGAAATATTGCGAATTCGAATATGACCCCTGCCGCTCATCACTATTAACCAACTGGAATCATTATGTGCTGCAATCCAACTGACCACCTGTTCACACTGGTCTGACTTTGAGAGCGTTGCCCTGCGCCGCCCTGCAAACTGAGACATGAAGCTAGGCATCGTGGATGATTGTTTTTCTTGTGCTCTGGCAGCTGGCACAGTTTAGACACACCCAGGGCCACGGCCTCTGCTTGCACCATCAGCATCATGGCCACTTACTGCTCGCCTTCTTTATATTAAATGTTATATATGCTTGAAAGTATGTCACACGTACAGTAGCATAGGATTTGTAAGTGTATGCGCAAAAAAATGAAAAAAGGTATTTGGGATGTGAAAATGTCACAAACGAGATATACCGCAGATAATGTCGCTGATGTCAGCAGCGGCTAATAAAAAAATTACAGGGAATGTCACAGGTATTTGGGATGTGGAAACGTTACACAGGAGAAATACCGCAGATAATGTCGCTGATATCAACAGCGGCTAATATAAAATTACAGGGAATGTCACAGGTATTTGGGATGTGGAAACGTTACACAGGAGAAATACCGCAGATAATGTCGCTGATGTCAGCAGCGGCTAATATAAAATTACAGGGAATGTCACAGGTATTTGGCATGTGGAAACGTTACACAGGAGAAATACCGCATATAATGTCGCTGATGTCAGCAGCGGCTAAAAATAAAAAAACAGGGAATATCACAGGTATTTGGGATGTGGAAATGTTACACAGGAGAAATACCGCAGATAATGTCGCTGATGTCAGCAGCGGTTAATATTAAATTACAGGGAATGTCACCAGTATTTGGAATGTGGAAATGTTACACAGGAGATGTACCCCAGGTAACTGTCTGCAGCGGACACCGTCTACGGAAAAAGTACATTGGATGTCACAGATATTTTTTGGATGTGCACACGTTACACTGGAGATGTAGCGCAGCTAATGTCACTGTCCGCAGCGGACACCATCTACGGAAAAAGTATACTGGATGTTACAGATATTTTTAGGCTGCGCACAAGTTACACAGGAGATGTAGCGCAGATAATGTCGCTGTCACCAGCGGCAAAAAAAATTACACTGAATGTCACTGATATTTCGGATGCGCTAACGTTATGCTGGAGATGTAGAGCAGATAATGTCGCTGCCACCAACAGCAAAAATTTTTTACTGATTGTCACTGATATTTCAGATACACAAACGTTATACAGAAGATGTAGCGCAGGTAATGTAACTGTCCGCAGCGGACACAGTCTACAGAAAAAGTACACTGTAAGTCACAGATATTTTTAGGCTGTGCACACGTTACACAGGAGTTGTAGCGCTGATAATGTCGCTGTCTGCAGCGGCCTAACTATTGCACGCTATTTAGCGCAGGATGCACTAAAAATAGATATTGCTGCCACACACAATAGTCCTTAAAAGGACTCTTGGGTCTGTAAAGTTTTAGCAATTTAGCGCAGGTTGCGCTAAAAATATATATTGCTGCTGCCACACGCAACAATAGTCCTTAAAAGGACTTTTAGGTCTCTGACAAGTTTTTCTACTTAAAAAAATATATAATAATCACTCCCTACACTATCTTTCCCTTCTTCAGCACGGCTCTCTCTGACTAACACTGAGCCGAACATGTGTCATCGGGTGCTCTATAGCACCCGATGATGCGTTCCGGCCAGCCAACATGGCTACAGCATTACAGTGAAGGGCAGTACTGAACTGCACATTTATTGGCTGCGTAGCAGCCAACAAAAGTGCGAACATGAGACTCGAGCATTGCGCTCGAGCACATGTGGTATTCGGCCGAATACCACCATGTGCCGAGCATTGAGGTGCTCAAGCCGAACTTGTGTTCAACCGAGCATGCTTGATCAACACTACTGCACATCCTTCAAGGCGATATTGCACATGAGGCGCTGTATGTTTTTGTTTTTAAACACCAATAAGTAAGCATGGCACAACTGATAATGAATACACTTTATTTCAACAGTATAATAGATAAAAATATAAATACATACAATGCAGCAGTAGATGAAAACACACAGGATATATAGAAAATCACAATCTGGATAACATGATAAAATATATAATAAATAAAAATAAAAAAAATCATAAAAGTTACAAAAGTCCATAAGTAACAAATACCCAAATGGGTATAGAGTGAAAGGTTCTGACCTGAGACCCATAGGATGCTACACTAAGCCAAATACATATCTATGTATAAAGTGCAATGTGAAAAATACAGAAGAATGGCAGTGTAAATAGACAAAGTAGTAAATAAATAAATACCAGAGTGATGATCAGCAGCCCTGACGCGCGTTTCGCGTAAGCTTCCTCAAGGGGTGTGAAGATAAAGTGCTAACAGGGTACCTTTTATACATATCAGATTGAATTCAATCACAGACAGCTGGGGAGAAACGTGTGTGGCCACACATGGAAGTGAAGCACGTGCGTTCCACAGTGGAACGCACTGCGTCACTTCCTGTTCAGATCAAAACAGAGGGAGCCCGAAATAATAAAAAAATTCATTATTACTGAAAGAACATGTGACCAGTTGGAGAACAGGGGGGGGAAAGAAAGTGAGTGATACAACTACAATGTAAATATAACAGAGATTCGAAGGAGCTAACAGCAGAATGCCGAATTCAGACATGAAGCGCATAAGGCCGATCACATGACCAAGTGGAGCGCACACGTGCCGCGAGGAACCCGGAAGTAGAGATGGCCTTGCAGTTCGCCCAGCGGTCGGTTTGCGGCAAACTTTGCTCATTTGCTGTTCGCCGAACATATAGCGATATTCGCGCCCGCCATATTCTTTTACATTGTGAAGAACTTTGACCCATGACACATCCAACAGGTGGTACAGGACAGCCAATTGAGACATTTCAGCACATGGACATACCCCCTACCTTATAAATAGACCTGATCTGGCTGCCATTTTACATTCTGTCTTTTGTCAGTGTAGGGAGAGGTTGCTCTGTGGAGCAGGGACAGACTGTTAATGAGACACAAATCGCAAGCTAATAGGTCCACAAAAGTCCTTTCAAGGACTGGTATAGGTGTACTATTGTTTCTATAGAGTTTAATATAATTTATTTGTTAAGTTAATGGTTTTAATGTAGATTAAAGAGTTATTGTCCAGTGTATTTTTTGTATTACTATAGTGTATGTTGTCGCCTCATTGTTGGCCCTTTTAATGTTTATGTACATGTTATGGATACATAATCATATTGCTATGTGCACATATTTACCCTCCTGGCGGGGGCTGGTGATCGCCTCCTCTTCCGCCGAGTCCTGAGATGGGGCGGTGCTGGAGGGTCCAGCACTTTCCACCTCCACTTCACCTCCTTCACTTCTCCCACATCTGGTGGGGTGGCTCAATAGGCTGGGAGGGTCCGGCCTCCTCTTCCTCCTCAACCTCCACAACCTCCACGGCCTCTGCCGATCGCCTTCTCCGAATGGAGGGAATAGCAACTTACAGAATGTTCAGATTTTAGATAAACAACTCCGAAATCTTAACAACATTAGATATAAAGAAATTCCAATATGGAGGGATCTATATATAATTGCAGTGGCTGCCAGCTTTATGACGCTTAACTCAATAAAAAATGAACAGCATGCAAAAAGACATCCCCTCCACAGTGTCTTGATGAAACAATAGGGCGAGAGGAGACCCATGTGATGTGATTATCTCCTGAGTGTATCATAGGATGATCTACTTCTCTACACCAGAGTCCGCTACTTCTTAATCCCATCACTAACACAATAGAACAAAGGGACAAATAAACTAACACATTCATTGGGAGTCTCAGAGCAGAGTTAACTCTTATTACGTTTATGGATTCACACCATGCAACTTTAATGGGGAATAGGAAAGATGTGGCCTATAAACTCAACCAAAAAATCATGGTTTATAGTTCCCTCTAACCCAAATAGGTCAGAGTGGGGATCTCCATAGTCCTGGATCAATAGCCTGTAGGAAGGAGGCTAGCCCTCTAACCCAAATAGATCAGAGTGGGGGTCTCCATAGTCCTGGGTCCATAGCCTGTAGGAAGGAGGCTAGCCCTCAAGCTTCTACTGCAGACACAGGGATGGTTCAGTCCGTCACTTGTCTTGCACAAACCCAACACATCACCCAAAGAACACCATCCCCACAATGAAACATGGTGGTGGCAGCATCATGCTGGGGGGATGTTTTTAGACAGCCAGGACTGGGAAACTGGTCAGAGTTGAGGGAAAGATGGATGGTGCTAAATACAGGGATATTCTTGAGCAAAACCTGTCCCACTCTGTGCATGATTTGAGGCTAGGACAGAGGTTCTCCTTCCAGCCGGACAATGCCCCCAAACACACTGCTAAAGCAACACTTGAGTGGATTAAGGGGAAACATGTAAATGTGTTGGAATAGCCTAGTCAAAGCCCAGATCTTAATCCAATAGAAAATCTGTGGTCAGACTTAAAGATTGCTGTTCACAAGCGCAAACCATCCAATTGGAAGGAGCTGAATCAGTTTTGCAAGGAGGAATGGGCAAAAATCACAGTGGTAAGATGTGGCAACTGCTCATAGAGACTTATCCAAAGTAACTTGAAGCTGTGATTGCCGCAAAAGGTAACTCTACAAAGTATTGAATTTAGGGGGTGAATAGTTATGCACATTGACCTTTTCTATTATTTTGTCCTATTTGTTGTATGCTTTACAATTAACCAATTTAAAAAAAAGGTATAAGTTGTGGGCATGTTCTACAAATTAAATGATGCAAATCCTCAAACACTCCATGTTAATTCCAGGGGGTGGGGCAACAAAAAAGTCAAGGGGGGTGAATACTTTTGCTTAACACTGTATACATTACAGAGTGTTGGCAAAACATACAAAAGTTATTTACGCATGTACCTGGGCTTTTTACGTCCCGGATTCTTTTTATAAACTGGGGGTGTCTTCGCTTCATGTCGGACCATTTTTTTATGATGGCCAGACGGCGGTGTTTGAGACCCGTTGGGCGCCAGATCTCAAATGCCAGCTCCCGCACAATTAGCTGCTCTTGGCGTGGAACCGGGTGCGGTTATATCCCCACCCCAACATCCGCTGCAAGATAAAAATGCAAGCATATAATCCAAATTTTTAACAATAATAGTATTGAAAATAATTTACTCAATTAAACTGCAAAAAGTATTTAATGATTTGAAGTGGAAATATTAGATTTCGGCCACCTGCACACGGGCGTGTTTTTTCACAACTACGGACTGTACAAACCTGTCCTGCCGTCCTGCAGAGTGGACAAGTGCACAGCGTCATTGGTTGCTATGACGACGTGCGCTTCTGGCCACCACCGCTGTACTGTGATACACATGTATGATCTGTACAAGTGTAATACTGTACAGCGGTGGCGGCAAGAAGCGCACATCCACTCTGCAGGACATCAGCCTGAGTTTTTAAGGTCCGTAGTTGTGAAAAAACATGCCCGTGTGCATGCGGCCTTACTGTTACGGTTAGAAGATGGGATTGTATTACTACTGTATGTGGGTGTGGTCTGAGCTATCAGATATTGTCCAGCTAAGCAGAGATGTACCTGTCTAGTGAAGTGACGGTACAGTATGGGGTGTACAGCTGGTTCGCCTCCCCGGGATGCACCCTGGGTAAATCTAAATGAACCAGCAAATACTGGCGGTCTGACAAAGAAAGCTTCTCCTGAGTCCTGAACAACAGGATACAAACTATAATCTATAGACTCTGTGTGTGTGTGTGTGTGTGTGTGTGTGTGCGGTATATAGTGTTAAAGCAGCTAAATTAGGGCATTTTAGATACACTCTGGTGTTCCAGATCAATGTACCGCCCCAGGGGTTAATATCCACGCGTGGCTGAGAGACTGAACACTGACACAGAAGTTGGTCAAAACAATCTCTAACTTTTATTACATGGGGGAAGCCGTATTATACATCTTCAGAAGAGGGCAGTCCTCTCTGAGGCTAAAACATTGTTTCATTGGTCAAAAAGGAAAAAGTGATAAGAGAAACAGAGATAACTCTTCAACATCTGCGCAGTGAGTACCACTTTGGACTGTGAACTAATGTAAACATCTCGTTACCATCGCCATTTTGTAATGGCTTCTATTCTAACAATAATACTGCATACGTCATATGTGACACTTCAAAGAGGTGCTTCTCTATAGGCAGTGAATAATATATATCATCAAGCCATATGATTGGCTTACGCATCTCTACCACACTCTAGAAAGATGAGAAATCAGACACTTCTTACAGCACAGCACTTTGCCCCCCTCTCTCTCCTCTCCAGCCTTGAAACAAAGAGAGGGGTGGGGGGGAGGCACTTGGAAAAGAAAAAGTTAACTCATTACAGTCCTAGATATACAAAATATAGAATAAAATACACATCTTTAACAGTCCCCCCTTGAATTTCATTCTCTCCCTAAACCTAAACATCTGTCCCAATGCTCCGACATCCTCTTCACCAGCTTCCACGACAAGCCATACCTAGCGAACAGCCTCCCGTGACACTGGATTTGAGCACGGGGAAGTCAGATGATCTTTCCCTAACTGGCGTTGACATTATATGGGGGGGGGGGGACTGGAGGTCATCAGTGCTTCTGATTTTCTGGATCGATGTTTTCATACAATTTTCCATATTCTTTTGAGTCATGATCAACAGTCACACAAGGGAAAACCAGTCTCAACACTTCCTTGAAATCAATCAAATTATGCTTTCTTTGAGCTTCACTGTGCTTGTGGTCAACAACACTCGGAATGGACCATCAAACCAGGGTTTTAGGACTTTTCTAACGTGTCTTTTTCTACCACCCAATCTCCAGACACAAGTGGGTGGGTTCCTGGTACTTTATCAAAACCTCGAAGTGAAGCAAAAACTCGAAAATGTACTTTAGTCAAATGCTTGTACAAACTGATCACATAATCTGCCAGACAACCATGTTGCATCTGAAGCTGCTGTGGGAAATAAATCCTATCCTAGGGGCTGACCCAAAAAGGACCTTATAGGGACAAAGGCCTGTCTCACGGTTAGGCGTATACCTTACTAAAAGAGGGCTACCAGCAGGCACTCTAAGGCTTTTGAATCTTTAACTTAGTGTCCCGTTCAGTTCCTTTTCCCTACTCTACTGCTGCTTTGTGGATGGTACGAAGCATGTAAGGCCTGTCCTACACCCAAAACCTTCCTCATCTCCTGCATCACTTCACCTGTGAAGTGAACACCTGTGTCACTTTCAATGATCTAAGGTACCCAATACCTGCACACAACTTCGGCCATAATCTTTTTTACTTCTTTGGGTACGGTTTTGGCCATCCTGAAAACAAGTCACATATTATTACATACTCATACATGCCCACCTTGTGTAGTTGAAGGTAGTCTGTAAACGTTGAAACATACAAAAAATAAAACGTGTTTCTTGGGTACCTTAACCACCTTGTCCACGTTGTTCTGGACACGAACCATTTATCCTTGAGTATGTCTGACTGTTACAGTGCTGAACCCTGGGGCGTACCATATGCTACGTACTAAATCACACATAGCAGTTTTTGTCTGGTGCGTCACTCCATGGGTTGCCTGTGCCATCGTGGATTAGAGGGACCTGGGAAGGTAAAGTTTCCCTTCTTATTTGTAGTCCCCCCTTTTCCATCCACCAGTCCCTTTCCTCCTTCCCCATCTGGTTCTGTAAGGTCTTAAGAACTTTCGGAAGACAGGAGGAGTTATTTCAGGGACCTGAACTGTGGCCACTTAAGACAGGGGTCTGCTTAGGTAATTTGGCAGCCATTTTTGCCACCTGATCTGCCGTGGCTTTCCCCTTTGCCTCCTCTGCATCTGTTTACAGTGGCCTTTCGTTGCTATCATCACCTCTCATGTTAGTGACAAGAGGGCTTCCATCAGAGACCTCACTGCTTCCCCATTTTCAATGGGTTTACCTGAAGCGATCAAGGAGTCTCTGGCTTTCCATATGGGCCCATAGTCATGGGCTATCCCAAAAGCACACCTGGAATCAGTGTAAATGTTGGCTGTTTTTCCATCTGCATATCTGCAAGCCATCTTCAGAGTCTTTTAGCTCCACTTCTTGAGCAGACATGTGTGGTAGTTCACGTTTAATTACCACTGCCCAACCTGTGTAGTACCTGCCATCCTGGCCATACCTCGATCCATCCACAAAGAGCACATGATCTAGATTACCTAATGGCTGATTTACCAAATCCCACTACCTCTTGTGACATCATCTGCAAACAGTCAGGAGCCTCTTCCTTTGAATCTGGAAGAAAAGTTTAAAGTGCGGTGCCCTAACTCTTCCCTCCCCCTTTGGTCCAGAGGCAACAGGGTGGCTGGGTCCAAAGTATTACACCTTTGGAGAGTAACATTGTCAGGCAAAAAAATGGAACACTGCATTCTCAAATAACGGGCAACAAAAAATTCATTTGGATTGTACGTTCATCAGGATAGATGTAATATCACCATCACTTTGTGGTTCAGTACTATCTCAGAGCTTTCATCAAGCATAGCTAGTACAACTACTACAGCTCTGATGCAGAAAGGGGCACCTCTGGCCACGGGATCAAGTCTGACTGAATAATATGCTATGGGGCGTTATTGCTGGCCATGCAGTTGGGTGAGGACAGCTGAGTCATGGCCACTCACTTCATAGCAATACAATCTAAATGTAATAATCTGATCTACATTTTGGGGGAACACAAAAATGCCAGTTCTAGGCATAAAAAGCATCTACCACCTCATCTGTGAGGCGGTAGGGACTAAAGGACAAATCAATCACAGTGGAGTGAGCAGGGGTAATGGGAACCTGAGCCAACAAGGTGTGTGTATTGGGCACGATGTGGGTGTTAGAAACTGTGGCTTCATTAACTGCATGTAGGTCATATACCATCCAATGGTGAGTGGTTTTGCTTTTCTCAGCTTCTGGGAGTACTGATACAAACATGGACCAGGGAATTTTATCACTAATGGCCAACAAACAAAGTTCCTAGTCGTTGAGGGCACCTGTAAGCTTCACAGTGCCGTCCTCCTGATGTGAGATACCAGCATGTACTTTTGCAAGCAAATCTGCACCTAGGAGGCAACAAGGGGCATTACCACTGACCAGCAAACGGGCAAGCGCATCTTGGTTAGGGGCAAATCTAATATGGATGGTTTCGTTTGAAAAGGGAGCGTACTACTTTCCCATCCACTTCTACCCAAAGACTGGTGTCCTTGGAGAGTAAATCAGAGGAGGCCATGTTTGCTGTGCACAACTGTCTTGGCTGCTCCAGTATCAATCAAAAACGGGACTACTTTATCACCCAGTGTGAGGGATATCATTGGGCCAGAATAAATCTGCTAAAAATGTTTAAAAGTAGAGCCGATACTGGATTTCCTGTTTCCTAATCTTGATCTAACTCCCCCCCCCCTGTCTTTGTGTTCTCCTTATGACAACAAAACATGGGTGTCTGTGGGGACGGACAGTGATCCGGGCATGGTCAACATAGAATATAATCCTCTCGTGTGGTGTGGACGAGGAGTACCACACAGCACAACACTCTCTCTTCTGGGATCTGGGTCCCACAGACTCTGCAGGCCCATCACAGGGCGGCAGACTTACTTTTTCCTCACTTCAATGAGGCGTTTGGCATCAGGGCTGAAGCAATGCCAAAGGAACACTACCTATGGTTGGCACCACTGAACCACCCAATGCCGCTTGATGTTACTTTGCATTTTGGCTTACAGAAGTATCCAACTTTCCCTATCGCGGAATTAATAGACTGGAAAACAAAACAGGACTTCTCATCTTCCATGGGAGTGTCTTATAACTAGGGGATGGGCACAAGGGCTGTTGTTGTCTGTAACGTCCACCCCTATCCTCCTCCCTCCGCTCTGAGTCATCTAAGTCCACCCCTTCAGTCGGACGCTGTGGTCTTCCTTTTTGTCCGTCAGTAATGTGGCAGCTATCTATAAGAACAGAGCTCTGATGTTTAGCACAACACTTAACATGTAACACGTAACTTCAAACATTGAAACACCAGATCTGACAATACAAAGACATGAACACACAAAGGGCCCATAAAAACTTTTCATTGACTTCGATATAAAAAAAATGTACAGCTTGATCAATGCTGTTGGCACCAATAAAAACCCCAAAACTTCCAAGAAAAAATAAAATAAAATTCTCAATGCGCATATTATTTAAAAAACAAATACCGTACTCCATACGCATTCATATACATTTTCATGTACTCATTTTCATTAACAGCTCATAATCAGTCTTCACACATATTCGCCTCAATTACAACTCAAAGCCACACCCATTCACATTCCACTGAATCATTTATGTCTTCCAACCCACATTGTTTCATCCCAAAACTTACAACACAGACAAACACAGCTTTCCTGGAAACAGATAGCCACACCACACCCAGAATTGCTGATGGTTTGTCGCTGTAAGTCAATATACATGTTATAATCATACAGTCATTTTGTTAAAAGCCGGATTCCCACAGTGCACTGCTTGGGAAAGAAGAAAGAAGATTATTGAACAATTCTTTGTCTTCTATAATAATATTACACATATAACATCACTTACTCTGCATGATTCCCTGCCCCCATTTTTCCCTCCCCCCATTTTCCTGCTCCTCTTATCTCAGGAATGTTTCTGTGTGAAGGGGGGGAATGAATTTCTCTATTTCACAGTTCCTGACCATCTTTTTTTTTTTTTAATCTTCCCTATTTAACCAGTTCATTTCTGAACATTTAACACAAGCGCCTTTCTGATTGCAGACACTGGGACGCTTTCTCTCTTGCTAATGCCATCAACTATCATCCTGACACTGCTATGTTTTCTCACTCGTTAAAACTCCCCCTTCAACATCACCGGAGTTCTGATGCCCTCAATCTGTAAGCTCTAACTTCACAGTTTCTTACAGATTTTCATCCCTGTTGCCAGCCGGGCGACCTTCTGTCCGGGGCCACACTTTTCTAACATTCTTTGTCACATTTTAACTTTCAATTCTCCATATCACATCCTATAATCTCCCTCTTTCCTCGCTACTAGCTAGGGGCTGTATTTTCTAATACTGGGACTGGCCCCTCTAAAAACAACAATATTTCAAACTGACACACACACAAAACAGAGGAGTGATCAGCACCTTTAGCCCTTTCTTCCGCAGACAAAGGATTCACCCTCCCCACTGGTTTGCTCAAATCTGACTATCACGTCTGACTAGTCAGCCGGGACTCCCCGCAGGTCTTCCCCAAAACCAGGGGTCAGGCGGGCTCCGTCGCGTCTTCCTGGGGTCAGATCAGGTAGAGAATATCACCGCAGTCTTCCCCTTGATCAAAAGGTCATGAGAGGTTCTACCGTCTTCCTAGGGTCAGGTCAGGTAGTCTCCGCAGTTTTCCATTAGATCAAAAGGTCATACGGCTCTACGCATCTCTCTGGTCAGGTCAGCCGGAGTTTCTTTGTCCCACACCTCGGCGCTACAGCGCCTCCTTCCAAACCAGGAGGTTACTGTCCCCTCCCTTTGTCTGTGGTTTTACCGTCTGTGCTCAACTCACTCCTCACATAAATCGCAGACACACACAAAACATATACACACCAGAGTGATCTATGATTTCAGACTATTGGTTCAATGGACCCCAGGCTTTCAGCATTACAGCCGACTACTATACTTACATGGGTACCACCTCACAGCAGACTAAGCCAACATGAAGTGACAAACTAAATGGCAGAGAGGCAGGTAAGAGTATTCTTACCGTTCTATGAAAGCCGGCCATCTCCTCTCTGCCGTTCGTCAAGTCCTGGGGCCTCTTGTGTGTCGGCTGTCGATGCTCCCTTCGCCTTGGGGCCCCACGTTGGGGCCATTTGTTCAAGCAGCCCTAAATTAGGGCATTTTAGATACACTCTGGTGTTCCAGATCAATGTACCCCCCCAGGGGTTAATATCCACGCGTGGCTGAGAGACTGAACACTGACACAGAAGTTGGTCAAAGCAATCTCTAACTTTTATTACATGGGGTAAGCCGTATTATACATCTTCAGAAGAGGGCAGTCCTCTCTGAGGCTAAAACATTGTTTCATTGGTCAAAACGAAAAAGTGATAAGAGAAACAAAGATAACACTTCAACATCTGCGCAGTGAGTACCACTTTGGAATGTGAACTAATGTAAACATCTCGTTACCATCGCCATTTTGTAATGGCTTCTATTCTAACAATAATACTGCATACATCATATGTGACACTTCAAAGAGGTGCTTCTCTATAGGCAGTGAATAATATATATCATCAAGCCATATGATTGGCTTACGCATCTCTACCACACTCTATGGGACACCTGTAGAAAGATGAGAAATCAGACACTTCTTAGAGCACAGCACTTTGCCCCCCTCTCTCTCCTCTCCAGCCTTGAAACAAAGAGAGGGGTGGGGGGAGGCACTTGGAAAAGAAAAAGTTAACTCATTACAGTCCTAGATATACAAAATATAGAATAAAATTCACACATCTTTAACAATAGTGTGTGTCTGTGTGTGTGCGGTATATAGTGTGTGTGTGCGGAATATAGTGTGCGGCATGACAATGGATGTGCAATGTGCATGTGAAATATATTTCTATGCTTTCCATACAAATATGCTACTAACATAGTGGGTGTGATGTCACACGAATAAAATCAATAATATCTAGTGAGACCTTATAAAATGTGAACTTTTTTTGTGCACTTAAGAAAAATTTGAATTGCAGAAGGTCGCACTGGCTTTTTTTTATAACACTCTTTATGCATATAAAGCGATTGTTCAGACATACAGGTGAAATGTAATCGAATATACTACTTTAATGTAAGATTACTTACAGTCACCAGGAGTTCTTCCTCTTCGTCACTGAACTTCGTTCCAACCATCGCATCCATCTAATTTCTAGCCAGTGCAAACTAGTTGCTGTAGGCCACGCCTTTCTAGCGCATGTGCTCTTGCGATTAATACTTTACCGAAATTTCGCAGATAAAAAAATAATGCATGTAGATCGCAGATTCGCTTAATACTTCTGGTATGTCAGTGTCCATGTTGTGGGACTATGTGTGCACATCTAGTAAGTATTTTGTGGCTGCAAATATGACCTGGAGGTTTTTCCGGTTCGCCTGCCATTAAAATGAATGGGACCCTCCGCATACTGACAATAATATAGATATGCATCCGAATAGGGAAATGGACAAACCAAAAATTGAAATAAGTGAATAAAAAAACAAATGACCATGCCATTTCATAAGGATATATACAAGTGATAAATGAAATTATAAATTTTTTATACATTTATTTTTTATTTTTTTCATATATATTATATTTTTTTCACATTTCATGCATTATGGTATCAACTTTTATATTATATATTTTTATATATTTTTTATTTCATTTATCACTTACCGTATATATCCTTATAAAAAAGGCATGGTCATTTGTTTATTTATTTACTTACTTCAATTCTTGGTTTGTCCATTTCCCTATTCGGATGCATATCTATATTATTGTCAGTATGTTGTTCCAGCTGCTATTGCTGTGCCGATACCTCCAGGTTCCTCGCGGCACGTGTGCATTCCACTTGGTCAAGTGATAGGTCTTATGCGCTTCATGTCTGGATTCGGCATTCCGCTCTTAGCTCCTTCGGATCTCTGTTATATTTACATTGTAGGTGTATCGCTCACTTTCTTTTCCTCCACTGTTCTCCAACTGGTCACATTTTCTTTTAGTAATAATGAATTTTTGTATTATTTCGGGGTCCCTCTGTTTTTATCTGAACAGGAAGTGACGCAGTGCGTTCCACTGTGGAATGCACGTGCTTCTCTTCCATGTGTGGCCACACATACGTTTCTCCCCAGCTGTCTGTGATGGAATTCAATCTGATATGTATAAAAGGTACCCTGTTAGCACTTTATCTTCACTCCCCTTGAGGAAGCTTACGCAAAACGCGCGTCGGGGCTGCTGATCATCACTCTGGTATTTATTTATTTACTACTTTGTCTATTTACACTGCCATTCTTCTGTATTTTGCACATTGCACTTTATACATAGATATGTTTTTGGCTTAGTGTAGCGTCCTATGGGTCTCAGGTCAGAACCTTTCACTCTATACCCATTTGGGTATTTGTTACTTATGGACTTTTGTAACTTTTATGACCTATTTATTATATATTTTATCAAGTTATCCAGATTATGATTTTCTATATATCCTGTGTGTTTTTCATCTACTGCTGTATTTATATTTGTATCTATTATATTGTTGAAATAAAGTGCATTCATTATCAGTTGTGCCATGCTTACTTATTGGTGTTTGCTAGTTTAGTATGTTGGCATCGCACACATACTTATTTTGAGCTTGTTACTATAGGTGTGTATGTTTTTGTTTTGTCTCTATATATATATATATATATATATATAATTTTCTGAGATACTAACTTTTGGGTTTTCATTAGCTGTAAGACACAATCATCAGCATTAAAAGAAATAAATGCTTGAAATAGATCACTGTCACGGCTGAGGATGGGGAAAACCCTCAGCCGTGCGGTATCAGGAGATGTAAGGTCGCTACTTGGCCAGTAACACAGAATTAGGGAGCAGGTCACCTTCTATAGCTTCCCTAATCTGACCCTGACTCCTAGCTGAATGAGCCGCCCTTGAAGGTAGGAGGGCTCATGCTCAGGAACCTTGGATCCCTTCTGACCCTCCGTCGATCCCTGTACTAGGAGCTGGGTAGACAGCCCGTTCCTCCTGGACACGGAGTAACAGGAGTCTAAAATGGCCAAGCTATAAAGAAAGGGGAACATAAACAGACATATGGCAATGGCAGGTAAGTGAGACTAGTACCACACTTACCTGCCACAGACACACAACCTGGAACCCACGTGCAAGTGCTGCTGTCCACAAGCAACACAAAGGACACCGCACACACAGACATCACACGGGAACCCAGGAAACCATATTCTGCAATAAATAAAGACCAAACAAACATCTTCTAAACACCATACATAAACCTATGACCACAAGGGTGGCCCCCACTGGCAGATGGAATACACAGGAGCCTGCTCCAGCTAACCATGGCTGAAGTACCCCTCAGACAAGTGATATACACTGAGACTTTATGGGCCAAGTAGCCACACCCACACAGACACACCCAGTGTTCACACACACAGAAGGGATTTAACCCTTCCAACACCAGGCAAGGGAAGACTGACTCTTAAAGGGGAATACACACATAAACAAACACACTTCTCCTGTTGCCGCGGGCAACGGCATGCGTGGCAATCATGTCCTGGGGATCAGCCATAGGGCTGAGACACTGCCACCACATGCACACAACACCACACGTTGTCACGGGCAACCAAGTGAAGGAAAGTGTCACAAAACAAACCACTGGCCGTGACAATCACTCTGTGTGTAATAAATCTACAGTATATAATGTAAAATTTTCACTTTTTGAATTGAACTACTGAAATAAATTAACTTTTTGATGATATTCTAATTTATTGAGATGCACCAGTATAGTGCTTGACCCTCCCCCCCCCCACACACACACACACACACTATGTTCTACTATGAAATGATTCAGAGAAACACAACTTATACATACATTTTTATATAAATAATATATATAAATAATGGGCCATATTTTCAAAACCAGGAGGTAGTGTCAGTACACAGGAGTAGACAAAGACAGGTCAGGTCACAAGCCGAAGGTCAAACCAAGATGTCACGTCAGGTACAAGGAGCATGCAGTAGCGGGTCAAGAAACAGGCACGGGTCAATATCCAAATTGGCGCAGGGAAATCAATAGCAATAGCCTAAAGACACTTAATCACAGGCAACCTGTGGCCAGCAGGTTGCCTGTTTATATACTGAATTAAAAATAGAAAAAGAGGAAAAAGTTTTTACCACTTAAGCGCCACCTGAGGCAAAGAAAAAATCAATAAACGAAAGGAGCCAAAAAGCTGTCAATAATTAAATTCTGGATAAAATACTAATAGTGAACTAAAAAATCTGGATAAAATCAGATTTACTCACTTCACCCAGGAGGAGAGATGACAAGGGATAAGCTCAAAACACCCTCATCAACTACCTCCTGCGCCTGGTTCGCTTGATAGATTTTTCTGGAAAGACAGCAGTCCACAATCTGGATATCTTGAAATTCCAAAATGCTTTATTCAACATAAGGTATGGGTGAGGGAAGAGCCCAACACGTTTCGGGGATTTTCATCTAGGAATCCCCTTCTTCAGGAGCCGTAACATACATAGTTAATACAAACATATTTATACATTGAAAAAAGGGGACAAAGGACAACTGCATGACATCACTTCCGGTCGCTGGGTGCGTTCCAGCGTGGAACGCACCGGAAATGAAAGCCAGATCCCTAGAGTGCTATATCCGGTCGCTGGGTGCGTTCCAGCGTGGAACGCACCGGAAGGAGACTGGGTTCTTTAAATGTAATATAAATTGTTAGTCGGACCTGCCCCAAAGCCGGGGCACCACTGTATATACCATGAAACTCAAAATGACTGGTCTTGGGTCTAAAGGAGAGGGATGGAGTCACTTCAGGAGATTCGATGCGTTCCAAGATGGAACGCACCGGAAGTGATTAAAACAAGCAAGTGGAAGTAATGTATCAAAATATCATTTTATTATAAAATATAGTATGGGGAAAAGACAGGTGGGTATACAGAATACAGAGAAGCAAAGGGCCTTGCGACACCAAATCATACACCTATCAACCTATGCATGATAAAACACAGGGTGGTATATCTAGTAAACAGGGCATTAGCTCCGGGACAACCGGTATTGCGTAACATAAAATGATCACCACAATGGGGCTATATGCAGTTAGTGCAGAAAATCATACCTGGTTGACCATGAGCTATCCCACACATCCCAAAATACATAGACAACAAAACTAACCAGTATAAGCAATAAACCCTCAAAATAGAGTCGGTATCTAGATCTCAAAAAAGTGGCAAAAATAACCCTGGAATGTCAGGGACCCACTATAGATGTATATAGAAGTGCCATATGGGGATGCCAGGCTGTACTAAACACAGGACGTACCTGAAGACATGGTGAATATGATGGATGCCAGACCCTAAGCGCGAGACCTCGACGCGCGTTTCACCTCAGCGGCTTCGTCACCGGAGGTGATGCCCAATCTGTACATTTTAAATAGTTAAAAATCAATAGTTAACACACATAGATCCGTATAAAATATGAATATACAGACGTTACTATCTAGGAATAAATCTTATACACTGAAAGATGATATACTAAAAAATATATATATATCAGGGCCGAAAACCTGAATCTCGCGAGATCTCGGCCCAAGTGTGATCTCTAGTAGTATGGAAAACATTAAGGTATCGCGGAATAAAAAGGTGATGGTGTCACTTCCGGTATCGTGGAACGCACCTTTGGAACGCAAATTCTTATAGAGAAGTGACGGTATCACTTCTAGTGTGATAGAGCGTACACTTGAAGCGCAAGTACCCTCGGGCATCGCGCTAAAAGAGATTTTATGTGTTATTGTGATATAAGAACCTAGAAATAGTCTAAATTAAAAAAGTGTATATAGAATTCTTAGGATTTTGGCTCAAATTGGGAATGGGTAGAATAGAGATTGGCTCAGAGGCGACTATGAGCAGATAAATCAATACATTAAAATCAATAAGAATAGATAAATAAATAAATACGTTAGTATCAAAACATTAGTATAAAATAGATAAGTGCATAGATTTCTCATATTTGTTATCCGCTCTAGAGATAATAAAGGAATACTCTACACCTAAATCGAGAGTGCATGTAGCTGGGTAGGTATATAAGTCGGAGTTGAATTAATAAATACATGAATAGATAGATAAAAATGTATATAGAAGAAGCTCCATAAAACGTGATTGATAAATACAGTTATAGAGAACTATTATGATAAAAAAATATATATATATATATATGTATACATGAGGGAAAGGCTCTATGGGACTTAATCGATGACAGTAACTTGATGTATCCTGAAAGATGTATATGGTGAAAAACAATATGTTATTCGATGGTAGACCTAACCAATATACAGATGGTAATATGGGTCTATTGTATTTTGAACATAGAATAACCAATTAATAATTGGAGTATTCTAAGGTCTCATTCAGCCCATATGGAGATAGGGTGTTCAAGCGGTAAATCAAGTGCATCTCCTTTCTACAGAGGAGCTGATAGGATTGTGCGACATGTTCTATGGGAATCAATTTCAAGAGTGAAGAATCACTGTTGTGTTTCTCTAGAAAGTGTCTGGAGATGCTATGTGTGATGACGCCTCGTTTTATATTGGAGCGGTGTTCCGACATCCTATCTCTAACGGCCTGAGTTGTTCGGCCTACATATTTCAGGTTGCAGGGGCATGTTAATAGGTATATGACATTCCTTGTTGCGCAAGTCATTCTCTGCCTAAGTTTCCAGGTATCTTCCGCTGTAATTGAGATTTCTGTGGTATCTTGAGGGATCATGCAACAACATTTGCACTTGGTAACTCCGCAGCGGTAGGCCCCCGGATTGGAGTTTAACTTTCTAATAAGTGTTTGACCGCTATTGTATTGGGGCAATTTTGGGCAAGAGGGGGCCAGAATATTTTTAAGTGACTGCACTCGTCTGAAGGTGATGGATGTCTGTCTGGGAAGTATAGATTTGAGAATAGGATCTTTTAAAAGAATGGCCCAATGTTTATTCAGGATGCGACGAATATCTGTATGTTTAGTGTTGTATCTAGTGATAAGGTTAGAATAGTAAGTGTTTTTACTATCCTTTTTTATTTGAGGGGGCCTTAAAGCAGTCTTTTGATCTAGTACTGAGATTATTTTTTCTGATGCTCTTATAAGGCTTTTGGGGTAGCCCTTTTCCTTAAATCTATCCTTTAAAATACCCAGTTGTTTGTTAAAGGTTAGGTTATCGGAGCAGTTTCTTCTTACACGCTTCATCTGGCTATAGGGAATATTTATTTTCCATTTTGAATGGTGACAGCTTGTATATTCCAAATAGCTATTGGCATCCACTTTTTTAAAAAAGGTGCTGGTGTGTATTTTTTCGTTAATTATTTATATACAGTAGGTGAACCCGATTTTGTGTCAATCTCGCTGTATTTCTCGGCGAGATTGAGCACATACGAGCCCCATCGCGGGAGCCAGCGCCGAGCTGGCTTGCCGCGATGGAGACAGAGCCGTCATAGAAGCGACGGGAGATCCGACTTGGATTCCCGCCAATTCTACACGTGTGCGGCGTTTGTTATGAATCCTGAGGGGGAAGTCCCCGCCGGATTTTAAATAAAAATCCGGCCTGGGTCCCGCCCTCAGGAGCATACCGGGCCCTTAGGTCTGTTATGGGTTGTAAGGAGAGCCCCCCCTACGCCGAAAAAAACGTCTCGGCGCACCCCGATTCTTCGTCTCGCGAGACGTCTCGCGAGACGAAGAACCGGGGTGCGCCGAGTCAACAACAGAGAGAGGCGAAAACAGAAGGAGAACCCCGGAGACAGAAGACAGAAGGAGACAACAAGACAGAAGGAGAAGACAGAAGGAGACAACAAGACAGAAGGAGAAGACAGAAGGAGAACCCCGGAGAGTTGAGAAGACCCCCCGGATAGCGGAGAAGACCCGTCGGGATATCGGAAGAAGAAGAGCCCCCCCTGGTAAAAGAGCTAATAAAGAAGACAGGGGGCGGCCTCCGGAGCAGAAAAATAAAATATTTTAATACACTGTGTGGTTTATTTGTGTTTTTACCACTTTTCTTGCAGGTGAATGGGTAGGGGTACGATGTACCCCATACTCATTCACTTAGGGTGGGGGGCCTGTATCTGGGGGCCCCCTTATTAAAGGGGGCTCCCAGATTCCAATAAGCCTCCCGCCCGCATACCCCGACAACCAACGGCCAGGGTTGTCGGGAAGGGGCCCTGTCCTCATCAACATGGGGACAGGGTGCTCTGAGGTGGGGGGGCCGCAGTGCGCCCCCTGCCCCAGAGCACCCAACCCCCCATGTTGAGGGCATGCAGCCTGGTACGGCTCAGGAGGGGGGGGGGGGGGGCTCGCTCGTCCCCACTCCCTTCCTGGCTGGCCGGGTAGCGTGCTTTGGATACGGGTCTGGTATGGATTGTAGGGGGACCCCCTACGCCGTTTTTTTCGGCGTAGGGGGGGCTCTCCTTACAACCCATAACAGACCTAAGGGCCCGGTATGCTCCTGAGGGCGGGACCCAGGCCGGATTTTTATTTAAAATCCGGCGGGGACTTCCCCCTCAGGATTCATAACAAACGCCGCACACGTGTAGAATTGGCGGGAATCCAAGTCGGATCTCCCGTCGCTTCTATGACGCGCTTGCTGGGATGTGCTGTCACTATCCCAGTGAGTGCGAGATCTCGGCACCATGTTGCCGAGTATCAGCGCGACGCTGTCGTGCTAAAAACACAATGTCAGAAACACCTACTGTATGTAAGTCAAGATAAAAGGCTTCAAAAGGATCCGATTCAGAACTAAATTGAAGGCCCCAATCATTCTGATTGAGTGTCTCAACAAAAGTCACAAGTTTCTCAATTCCACCTTCCCAAATAAAAATAATGTCATCTATATACCTTCGATAAAAAATAATGTTAAGGTGGGAAAGGAGGTTAAAATGATCTTCAAAGCAGCCCACAAAAAGGTTGGCATAAGAAGGAGCAAATTTAGTGCCCATAGCTGTGCCTTTTGTTTGAATGTAAAATTTATCGTTAAAAGAGAAATAGTTGTGATTTAAAATATATTCTATGGAGCTAAGTAAAAAATCCTTCTGCAGTGGTGGTAGTTGTGGACAGTCTTTGGCAAGAACTGACTGGATGGCCTCAAGACCAAGGTCGTGTCTGATGTTGCTGTATAAAGATGACACGTCTAAGGTGACCCATAGAAAATTCTCCTTCCAGACTATATGATCCAATGAGCGGATAAGGGCCGCCGAGTCTTGTAAATAGGAGGGTAGCCGTTGGACATATTTTTGTAAGTATTTGTCTACATAGGCCGATAAATTCGATGTGAGGGAATCTATCCCAGAAATGATTGGGCGACCGGGTGGATGAGTGATGTTCTTGTGTATTTTGGGTAAAAAATAGAATCTGGCTATTGAAGGGTGACAGTTGATCAGAAACTGTTTTTCTTTTTTGTCTAAAATGTTGGATTTCTAAACCTGACTCTATAAGATCTTGCAGGGAATTTTTAAAAATGGGGGTAGGATCTTCACCAAGATTCCTGTAGTATTCAGGATCTGATAATATGCGGTTGGATTCAGTAAGATAATAATCCTGATCCATAATTACCACTCCACCACCTTTATCCGCACTTTTTATGACTATATCTTTATTATTTTTTATATTGTTCATGGCATTTTTTTCGGACTTAGTCAGATTATTTTATAATTTATTGTAGCCCTGATTTATTTTGTTTTGTGATTTCATTAGATCTTTAAAATCTTCTAGGACAATATTAAAGAAACTCTCCAAATGTGGGCCTCTATTTTCTAAAGGGTAAAAATGCGATGTGTTTTTAAGACCTGAATGAATGGGTATGGAAGTGAGGCCACATGAAGATGTGATGGTGGAATTGTCAGGAGGGTTGCTATTGGAGATAAAAGTTTTATTGTAAACCTCTGTGTCAGAGGCTATTGTGGGGGATCGAGAGTTACCTTCTCAAATTTGTTTAATGGTGTCTTTTCAATGTAAGACATCTAATAAGTTGATTGAGATCAACAAAAAGTTCAAATTGATCAGGGTGACTGGCAGGACAGAAGGAGAGACCTTTACCTAGAAGGGTGGTCTCTTCTGGTTTGAGAGTATACTTGGAGATGTTGAAGATACCATAACGGCATCCCTCCGATGCTGCGGGGGAACCTTCACTTACTGAGGGCTGATTCTCAAAGTGGCTCTCACTTTGTCACGGATGGTGTACAGGAAACAAGACAATACCATATAGACAATGTCTCTCTGGATCCACAACTAAGGAACAAAGGGAGACCCCTGCAATAGAGCTGCCGCTCTCCCTCACTGCTCAGCCTATGCGAACACCCCAAAGGTGGATGGCCGCATATCCACGTTCCTCGGCTATCTATTACCTGAAGACCCTACAATAGTGAAGGGACACGACCACCGGCTCCCTACACTGACACGGAGGGAGTCAGGGTCACCTGGATCCAGAAAAGACAAAAACATAAATACATAAACAGCACTTATCTGCAGACGACTGACGACTGAGGACTGGGAACTGGGAACTGGGAACAGCATGCACACACACTCCAGGAAGTTGTATCAGCCGCACACTACTGCATTATGGGGAGGAACTTAAAGGGTAGCGATCAGTCTGACTGCATGACAGCTGAGATAGACTAACGAGATGAGAAACTAAACCAAAACAAAGAAATTCAAGGAGGAGGATCTGAGAAGCTCCTGTGAGCTCTTCTCAGCTGTCTGGCTGTGACAGTACCCCTCCCTCTAGGAGTGGACTCCGGACACTCAGGGCCCACCTTCTCATGATGGGACCTATGGAAAGCCCTGATGAGACGAGAGGCCTTAATGTCCGTCACTGGGACCCACATCCTCTCCTCAGGACCATAACCCTCCCAATGAACGAGGTACTGGAGGGAACCGCGGATAAGACGAGGATCCACAATCCTAGAGACCTGAAATTCAAGATTTCCATCAACCATAATCGGAGGAGGAGGCAAAGGCGAGGGTACAATAGGTTGAACAAAAGGTTTCAATAAGGACTTATGAAAAACATTATGGATCTTCCAAGTCTGAGGAAGATCAAGACGGTAGGCAACAGGATTGATGACAGACAGGATCTTGTAAGGCCCAATAAACCTAGGACCCAACTTCCAGGAGGGAACCTTCAATTTGATATTCTTGGTAGACAACCACACCAGATCACCAACATTCAGGTCCGGACCAGGCACACGTCTCTTATCCGCCACACGCTTATATCTCTCACTCATGCTCTTTAGATTATCCTGAATCTTTTGCCAAATAGATGACAAAGACGAGGAGAATCTGTCCTCATCAGGCAAACCAGAAGAGCCCTCTCCCGAGAAAGTCCCAAACTGCGGATGAAACCCATATGCACTAAAAAATGGTGACTTATCAGAGGACTCCTGACGACGGTTATTTAAAGCAAACTCAGCAAGGGACAAAAAAGAACACCAATCCTCCTGATTCTCCGCCACAAAACAGCGCAGATATGTCTCCAGATTCTGATTGACGCGCTCTGTCTGGCCATTCGACTGCGGATGGAAAGCAGAAGAGAATGACAACCGAACCCCCAAGCGAGAACAGAAAGCCTTCCAGAATCTGGAAACAAACTGCGTGCCCCTATCAGAGACTATGTCTGAAGGAATCCCATGCAATTTGACAATGTGGTCAATAAATGCCTGCGCCAGCGTCTTAGCATTGGGCAAACCAGGGAAAGGGATAAAATGCACCATTTTGCTAAAACGGTCCACCACCACCAGAATCACAGACTTCCCCGAGGAACGAGGCAAGTCCGTTATGAAGTCCATGGACAGATGTGTCCAAGGACGGGAAGGAATGGGCAAAGGAAGGAGAGGACCTGATGGCCGTGAATGAGGGACCTTGGCACAAGCGCAAGTCTCGCAAGCTGCAACAAAACCCTCAACCGACTTACGAAGCGCAGTCCACCAGAATCTCCGACCGATGAGATCCAGTGTGGCTCTTGCCCCCGGGTGCCCAGCAAGGACCGTGTCGTGGTGTTCTTTAAAAATCTTGTGTCTCAAAGCGAGAGGCACAAACAACCTCCCAGGAGGACAAAGATCAGGAGCTTCTGACTGGGCTGCCTGCACCTCTGCCTCCAATTCAGGAAAAAGAGCAGAGACCACCACACCTTCAGCCAAAATGGGACCCGGGTCTTCAAAATTCCCACCTCCTGGAAAACAACGTGACAGGGCATCTGCCTTCACATTCTTAACCCCAGGGCGGAACGTAACAACAAAATTAAACCTTGAAAAGAACAAAGACCATCTGGCCTGTCTCGGGTTCAGACGCTTGGCTGACTCCAAATAGGCCAGATTTTTATGGTCAGTAAACATGGTAATAGGGTGTCTGGCTCCCTCTAGCCAATGGCACCATTCCTCAAAAGCCAACTTGATGGCCAACAATTCCCTATCTCCCACATCATAATTTCTCTCTGCGGAGGAGAGTTTCTTTGAGAAAAAGGCACACGGTTGCCATTTGGCAGGAGAGGAACCCTGAGACAAGACCGCACCCACCCCTACCTCAGAAGCATCAACCTCAACTATGAAGGGTAACGAAATATCAGGTTGTACTAGGATGGGAGCGGAAGCAAAACTCTCCTTGATATTAGAAAAGGCCTTGCGCGCCTCTACCGACCAGGAAGAAAAATCTACCCCCTTTCTGGTCATATCAGTGAGTGGTTTAACAACAGAGGAATAATTCAAAATAAATTTCCTGTAATAATTGGCAAAGCCCAAAAAACGCATCAGCTCCTTCTGGTTCTCAGGAAGCTCCCACTCAAGCACAGCGCGGACCTTCTCGGGGTCCATGCGAAAACCAGAAGCGGAGACAAGAAACCCCAGAAATTGGATTTCTGGAACCGCAAACACACATTTTTCCAGTTTCGCATATAATTTATTCTCCCGCAGAATGAGCAAGACCTGAGGTAAGTGTTCCTTATGAGTCTTGAAATCAGGAGAAAAAATCAAAATGTCATCCAAATACACTAATACAAATTTTCCCATTAAATGATAAAAAATGCTGTTGACGAAATGCTAAAAAACGGCTGGGGCATTCATCAAACCAAAAGGCATAACCAAATTCTCAAAATGGCCCTCAGGGGTATTGAAAGCCGTCTTCCATTCGTCTCCTTCTCTGACCCTAACCAGGTTGTATGCCCCTCTTAGGTCTAATTTGGAAAAGACTTTAGCCCCAACAACCTGGTTAAACAGGTCCGGGATCAGAGGAAGCGGATAAGGATCACGAATAGTGATACTGTTCAGCTCCCTGAAATCCAGACAAGGTCTTAAAGAACCATCTTTTTTCTTAACAAAGAAAAAACCAGCGGCAACAGGTGACTTCGAGGGTCGTATGTGTCCTTTTCTCAAACTCTCAGAGATATAAGCCCGCATAGCGACCCTCTCAGGTTGGGAGAGATTGTATAAACGAGATTTAGGCAGCTTGGCGCCTGGGATGAGATTAATAGGGCAATCATACTCCCTGTGCGGAGGCAAACCCTGAACTCCACTCTCAGAGAAGACATCCAAAAATCCAGAGAGGAAAGGTGGTACAGTCTTAGTAGAAACCTCAGAAACAGATGTTATGAGGCAATTCTCTCTGCAAAAGTTACTCCAACCATTTATTTGCCTCGCTTGCCAATCAATGGTGGGGTTATGTTTAGTGAGCCAGGCTAGCCCCAACACTAGAGGAGTAGGCAAACCGCTAAGGACGAAACATGACACATCCTCAACATGAGCATCACTCACAATTAAACGGATATTGTGAACTATGCCCTTTAATGATTTCTGAGAAAGTGGAGCTGAATCAATAGCAAAAACAGGAATATCCCTTCCCAAAGTGCATACCTGGAAACCATGAGTTATTGCAATTTGATTATCAATGAGGTTGACAGCTGCTCCACAAAAATCTCACAAAAAATGCTCTTGCTCTCTAGCGCCACCCTAGCAGGCAGGACAAAACGGGAACTACAAGCAAACGGAAAACCTTCAATTTCCGCCTCAACCTTGCCAATAGTAACAGACGGAACATTTTTAAAAGATTTTTTCCTTTTTGTCTCTTTATTACTCCCAGAAAACTGCCTGAATCTCCTTGAGGGACAAACATTTGCCAAATGATTTATACCTCCACAACAAAAACAAACCCTCCCATGCGGGCTGAATCTTCTATTGTCAGAGGCAATCAACCCCAGCTGCATGGGCTCCTGCTCAGAAGGGGCTGACAGCGACTGAGACTCCTGCGCACAGAATGAGACCGCTGCACTGTTCCGAGACTGAGTAGGACAGGAAGGAGAGATCTCTCGTCTCTCTCTAAGACGCCTGTCAATACGAACGGCCTGAGACATAGCAGAGTCCAAGGAGATAGGCCTCTCATGAAAGGAAAATGCATCTTTCAATCCCTCTGAAAGACCATGGCAAAATTGACTTCGGAGTGCAGCATCATTCCAACCAGTATCAGCTGCCCATCTCCGAAATTCGGAGCAGTATATCTCTGCGGATTGTTTACCCTGGCATAACAGACGTAGTCTAGACTCAGCCAGAGCAATACGATCCGGATCATCATATATCTGACCCAGGGCTAAAAAGAATTCATCCACTGAGCGGAGGGGCCGTGCCCCCTCCGGTAGCGAAAAGGCCCAAGACTGAGCGTTACCCCTAAGCAGCGATACAATGATCCCCACCCTCCGTTCTTCATCACCAGAAGAATGGGGAAGAAGGCGAAAATGGAGTTTACAAGCCTCTTTAAAACGCACAAAATTCTCACTACCCCCAGAGAACGTATCCGGGAGCGAGATCTTGGGCTCAGCACAAACTCCATGAACGCAAGCTGAACCGGTCACTTGAAACTGAGAAAAAATCCTACGGAGATCAGCTACCTCCAATGAAAGACCCTGGAGGCGTTCAGCCAAAAGTGAAACCGGATCCATGCTTGAGACGGTTTTGGCGGCTGATAATGTCATGGATGGTGTACAGGAAACAAGACAATACCATATAAACAATGTCTCTCTGGATCCACAACTAAGGAACAAAGGGAGAGCCCTGCAATAGAGCTGCCGCTCTCCCTCACTGCTCAGCCTATGCGAACACCCCAAAGGTGGATGGCCGCATATCCACGTTCCTCGGCTATCTATTACCTGAAGACCCTACAATAGTGAAGGGACACGACCACCGGCTCCCTACACTGACACGGAGGGAGTCAGGGTCACCTGGATCCAGAAAAGACAAAAACATAAATACATAAACAGCACTTATCTGCAGACGACTGACGACTGAGGACTGGGAACTGGGAACTGGGAACAGCATGCACACACACTCCAGGAAGTTGTATCAGCCGCACACTACTGCATTATGGGGAGGAACTTAAAGGGTAGCGATCAGTCTGACTGCATGACAGCTGAGATAGACTAACGAGATGAGAAACTAAACCAAAACAAAGAAATTCAAGGAGGAGGATCTGAGAAGCTCCTGTGAGCGCTTCTCAGCTGTCTGGCTGTGACACACTTGTGTTTTTAGCTTTTTTTGGCTTGGTGTGTCTATGTTTCCCCCCTCTGCATCCTCTATGTCGTTTTTTGGTCTTTTCCTTGACGTACCCAGAGGGGTGAAAAAGTTTGTGACTTTCGGGGTGTGTGACTGAAAGGAAGGGGTTAATGCCAATCGTCCCACTGGAGTGAAAAAGGACTGAGTGCCTGCGTGCTTGTCCGGGTGGTCATGGATGGCGGCGTGCTGTTGGGAACTGGAGGTCTGGGGGAAATCCTCCCTAAAAAAGAGGGACTCTCGGTAAGGGCAGTGGGAAGAGCTAAAAAAATTTTGGAGTGAGTGCTAGATACTGAATGAGTGGATATCTCTAAAAGAGGGTCTCCTATTGATGTGGGGGAGATTTTTTGTATGATTTGTGGTCCGGACGAACTGATGGCGGAAGACTCCAGGGTTCTCGCTGTGTGCTCATTGTTGTTGGCAGTAACCCTGTGGGGTGTGGAATATTGTGATGAATTTGAGAGATGTAATGGTCTCTGGAGGGCCTTATTTCTGACTAATGATGACGTGTTCAGTGGCTGTGGTGCTGCTTCTCGTTGGGACATGCAATGATTTTTGGCCCCAGCTAGTGTGTTGGTTGTGACGGGGATGGAATTAGAGGATTTCATATTAGATAAATTTTGATTACGCAATTTGCTATTATAAAAGATCCTGTTTGTTCTGTTCTCAGGTCGAGAAAAAGCTCTGATTTGGGGGACCTTTGGCGGAGGTCTCTGGTTAATGTGATTAAGGACAATTGATGTGGATAAAATAGGGAAAGATGGATTATTAGTTTTTCTTTCCCAAGATCTAATGACATTGTTTCTGTAATCTAGCTGATCTCTAAGCAATTTATTGCATTTCCTTCTCACCTCACTATACTCGAAATGCCTCAGGGGATGGAAAGAAAAATATTGTCCCTTGGGTAGTGGACAGTTCGTTTTTGTTTTGAGCCAAAGTGTTAGTTTATGCCCAAGGTACAGACATAATGTTTTTCTTTTTTTAATCAGCAGATCTATCATTTTTAGGGAACACTCATCGCTAATACGTAACCAATCCTCAACAAAGACACGGTCCTTGTCGAATGTTGGTTTCATAGGGGATCTCAATCCACGGGGAAGGATCCCCTTTGTTTTGTATATAGTCAGAAAAAAAACATCTATTTCATTTCTTAGATAGTCTTTGATGGTGTCTAGAATGTGGGCATTGTCTTTGTATTGTAAAGATGATTCACCTTCAGATCCATGTCCAATGTTGGATCTGAAGGTGAATCATCTTTACAATACAAAGACAAAACCCACATTCTAGACACCATCAAAGACTATCTAAGAAATGAAATAGATGTTTTTTTTCTGACTATATACAAAAGAAAGGGGATCATTCCCCATGGATTGAGATCCTCTTTGAAACCAACATTCAACAAGGACAGTGTCTTTGTTGAGGATTGGTTACGTATTAGCGATGAGTGTTCCCTAAAAATGATAGATCTGCTGATTAAAAAAAGAAAAACATTATGTCTGTCCCTTGGGCATAAACTAACACTTTGGCTCAAAACAAAAACAAACTGTCCACTACCCAAGGGACAATATTTTTCTTTCCATCCCCTGAGGCATTTCGAGTATAGTGAGGTGAGAAGGAAATGCAATAAATTGCTTAGAGATCAGCTAGATTACAGAAACAATGTCATTAGATCTTGGGAAAGAAAAACTAATAATCCATCTTTCCCTATTTTATCCACATCAATTGTCCTTAATCACATTAACCAGAGACCTCCGCCAAAGGTCCCCCAAATCAGAGCTTTTTCTCGACCTGAGAACAGAACAAACAGGATCTTTTATAATAGCAAATTGCGTAATCAAAATTTATCTAATATGAATTCCTCTAATTCCATCCCCGTCACAACCAACACACTAGCTGGGGCCAAAAATCATTCCATGTCCCAACGAGAAGCAGCACCACAGCCACTGAACACGTCATCATTAGTCAGAAATAAGACCCCCCAGAGACCATTACATCTCTCAAATTCATCACAATATTCCACACCCCACAGGGTTACTGCCAACAACAATGAGCACACAGCGAGAACCCTGGAGTCTTCCGCCATCAGTTCGTCCGGACCACAAATCATACAAAAAATCTCCCCCACATCAATAGGAGACCCTCTTTTAGAGATATCCACTCATTCAGTATCTAGCACTCACTCCAAAAATTTTTTAGCTCTTCCCACTGCCCTTACCGAGAGTCCCTCTTTTTTAGGGAGGATTTCCCCCAGACCTCCAGTTCCCAACAGCACGCCGCCATCCATGACCACCCGGACAAGCACGCAGGCACTCAGTCCTTTTTCACTCCAGTGGGACGATTGGCATTAACCCCTTCCTTTCAGTCACACACCCCGAAAGTCACAAACTTTTTCACCCCTCTGGGTACGTCAAGGAAAAGACCAAAAAATGACATAGAGGATGCAGAGGGGGGAAACATAGACACACCAAGCCAAAAAAAGCTAAAAACACAAGTGAGAGCCACTTTGAGAATCAGCCCTCAGTAAGTGAAGGTTCCCCCGCAGCATCGGAGGGATGCCGTTATGGTATCTTCAACATCTCCAAGTATACTCTCAAACCAGAAGAGACCACCCTTCTAGGTAAAGGTCTCTCCTTCTGTCCTGCCAGTCACCCTGATCAATTTGAACTTTTTGTTGATCTCAATCAACTTATTAGACGTCTTACATTGAAAAGACACTTCACCATTAAACAAATTTGAGAAGGTAACTCTCGATCCCCCACAATAGCCTCTGACACAGAGGTTTACAATAAAAATTTTATCTCCAATAGCAACCCTCCTGACAATTCCACCATCACATCTTCATGTGGCCTCACTTCCATACCCATTCATTCAGGTCTTAAAAACACATCGCATTTTTACCCTTTAGAAAGTAGAGGCCCACATTTGGAGAGTTTCTTTAATATTGTCCTAGAAGATTTTAAAGATCTAATGAAATCACAAAACAAAATAAATCAGGGATACAATAAATTACAAAATAATCTGACTAAGTCCGAAAAAAATGCCATGAACAATATAAAAAATAATAAAGATATAGTCATAAAAAGTGCGGATAAAGGTGGTGGAGTGGTAATTATGGATCAGGATTATTATCTTACTGAATCCAACCGCATATTATCAGATCCTGAATACTACAGGAATCTTGGTGAAGATCCTACCCCCATTTTTAAAAATTCCCTGCAAGATCTTATAGAGTCAGGTTTTAAATCCAACATTTTAGACAAAAAAGAAAAACAGTTTCTGATCAACTGTCACCCTTCAGTAGCCAGATTCTATTTTTTACCCAAAATACACAAGAACATCACTCATCCACCCGGTCGCCCAATCATTTCTGGGATAGATTCCCTCACATCGAATTTATCGGCCTATGTAGACAAATACTTACAAAAATATGTCCAACGGCTACCCTCCTATTTAGAAGACTCGGCGGCCCTTATCCACTCATTGGATCATATAGTCTGGAAGGAGAATTTTCTATGGGTCACCTTAGACGTGTCATCTTTATACAGCAACATCAGACACGACCTTGGTCTTGAGGCCATCCAGTCAGTTCTTGCCAAAGACTGTGAACTACCACCACTGCAGAAGGATTTTTTACTTAGCTCCATAGAATATATTTTAAATCACAACTATTTCTCTTTTAACAATAAATTTTACATTCAAACAAAAGGCACAGCTATGGGCACTAAATTTGCTCCTTCTTACGCCAACCTTTTTGTGGGCTGCTTTGAAGATCATTTTAACCTCCTTTCCCACCCTAACATTATTTTTTATCGAAGGTATATAGATGACATTATTTTTATTTGGGAAGGTGGAATTGAGAAACTTGTGACTTTTGTTGAGACACTCAATCAGAATGATTGGGGCCTTCAATTTAGTTCTGAATCGGATCCTTTTGAAGCCTTTTATCTTGACTTACATATACAAATAATTAACAAAAAAATACACACCAGCACCTTTTTTAAAAAAAGTGGATGCCAATAGCTATTTGGAATATACAAGC
The DNA here is from genome assembly GCF_905171765.1 of Bufo bufo. NCBI lineage: Eukaryota > Metazoa > Chordata > Amphibia > Anura > Bufonidae > Bufo > Bufo bufo. The sequence goes on from NC_053395.1 coordinate 99,221,304, forward strand.
TGTCACCATTCAAAATGGAAAATAAATATTCCCTATAGCCAGATGAAGCGTGTAAGAAGAAACTGCTCCGATAACCTAACCTTTAACAAACTGGGTATTTTAAAGGATCGATTTAAGGAAAAGGGCTACCCCAAAAGCCTTATAAGAGCATCAGAAAAAAGAATCTCAGTACTAGATCAAAAGACTACTTTAAGGCCCCCTCAAATAAAAAAGGATAGTAAAAACACTTACTATTCTAACCTTATCACTAGATACAACACTAAACATGCAGATATTCGTCGCATCCTGAATAAACATTGGGGCATTCTTTTAAAAGATCCTATTCTCAAAACGATACTTCCCAGACAGACATCCATCACCTTCAGACGAGCGCAGTCACTTAAATATATTCTGGCCCCCTCTTGCCCAAAATTGCCCCAATACAATAGCGGTCAAACACTTATTAGAAAGTTAAACTCCAATCCGGGGGCCTACCGCTGCGGAGTTACCAAGTGCAAATGTTGTTGCATGATCCCTCAAGATACCACAGAAATCTCAATAACAGCGGAAGATACCTGGAAACTTAGGCAGAGAATGACTTGCACAACAAGGAATGTCATATACCTATTAACATGCCCCTGCAACCTGAAATATGTAGGCCGAACAACTCAGGCCATTAGAGATAGGATGTCGGAACACCGCTCCAATATAAAACGAGGCGTCATCACACATAGCGTCTTCAGACACTTTCTAGAGAAACACAACAGTGATTCTTCACTCTTGAAATTGATTCCCATAGAACATGTCGCACAATCCTATCAGCTCCTCTATAGAAAGGAGATGCACTGGATTTACCGCTTGAACACCCTATCTCCATATGGGCTGAATGAGACCTTAGAATACTCCAATTATTAATTGGTTATTCTATGTTCAAAATACAATAGACCCATATTACCATCTGTATATTGGTTAGGTCTACCATCGAATAACATATTGTTTTTCACCATATACATCTTTCAGGATACATCAAGTTACTGTCATCGATTAAGTCCCATAGAGCCTTTCCCTCATGTATACATATATATATATTTTTTTTTTTATCATAATAGTTCTCTATAACTGTATTTATCAATCACGTTTTATGGAGCTTCTTCTATATACATTTTTATCTATCTATTCACGTATTTATTAATTCAACTCCGACTTATATACCTACCCAGCTACATGCACTCTCGATTTAGGTGTAGAGTATTCCTTTATTATCTCTAGAGCGGATAACAAATATGAGAAAGCTATGCACTTATCTATTTTATACTAATGTTTTGATACTAACGTATTTATTTATTTATCTATTCTTATTGATTTTAATGTATTGATTTATCTGCTCATAGTCGCCTCTGAGCCAATCTCTATTCTACCCATTCCCAATTTGAGCCAAAATCCTAAGAATTCTATATACACTTTTTTAATTTAGACTATTTCTAGGTTCTTATATCACAATAACACATAAAATCTCTATTAGCGCGATGCCCGAGGGTACTTGCGCTTCAAGTGTACACTCTATCACACTAGAAGTGATACCGTCACTTCTCTATAAAAATTTGCGTTCCAAAGGTGCGTTCCACGATACCGGAAGTGACACCATCACCTTTTTATTCCGCGATACCTTAGTGTTTTCCATACTACTAGAGATCACACTTGGGCCGAGATCTCGCGAGATTCAGGTTTTCGGCCCTGATATATATATATTTTTTAGTATATCATCTTTCAGTGTCTAAGATTTATTCCTAGATAGTAACGTCTGTATATTCATATTTTATACGATCTATATGTGTTAACTATTGATTTTTAACTATTTAAAATGTACAGATCGGGCATCACTTCCGGTGCTTTCCATCTTGGAACGTATCGAATCTCCTGAAGTGACTCCATCCCTCTCCTTTAGACCCAAGATCCGTCATTTTGAGTTTCATGGTATATACAGGGGTGCCCCGGCTTTGGGGCAGGTCCGACTAACAATTTATATTACATTTAAAGAATCCAGTCTTCTTCCGGTGCGTTCCACGCTGGAACGCACCCAGCGACCGGGTATAACACTCTAGGGATCTGGCTATCATTTCCGATGCGTTCCACGTTGGAACGCACCCAGCGACCGGAAGTGATGTCATGCAGTTGTCCTTTGCCGCCTTTTTTCAATGTATAAATATGTTTGTATTAACTATGTATGTTACGGCTCCTGAAGAAGGGGATTCCTAGATGAAAATCCCCGAAACGCGTTGGGCTCTTCCCTCACCCATACCTTATGTTGAATAAAGCATTTTGGAATTTCAAGATATCCAGATTGTGGACTGCTGTCTTTCCAGAAAAATCTATCAAGCGAACCAGGCGCAGGAGGTAGTTGATGAGGGTGTTTTGAGCTTATCCCTCATCTCTCCTCCTGGGTGAAGTGAGTAAATCTGATTTTATCCAGATTTTTTAGTTCACTATTAGTATTTTATCCAGAATTTAATTATTGACAGCTTTTTGGCTCCTTTCGTTTATTGATTTTTTTCTTTGCCTCAGGTGGCGCCTTCTAAGTGGTAAAAACTTTTTCCTCTTTTTCTATTTTTAACACTGTCCTATCCGTCCGGATTATCCGGCCGGATATTTTACCACTGGCAGCCTCTGTATTTTCATCCCACATTGCCTCTTCTTTTCTTCACCACTCCAACCTTTGGCGCCGTGCTATATTAGTCCGGAGCTTCCCATTACGGTAGCAGAGTGACTAACCCTCTCCTTTTTTCTTCACGTCTCTGACCCACTATATACTGAATGTCAGAGGTCATGTAACTTGGCCAGTGCCACATGACCTCCCACCAAGATTGCAGCTGAGCGCCGAGTGCCCAGCTCGGCGCTCAACCCCCTGCCCATCACCATGGGAACGGGGGACGCCGGCCGCACAGAGAGGGATCGTGCGGTCGGGCGCGATCCGCTTCCCCTTACCCCAGAAACTAGGATGCCGAGAGGCTCCCCCCTCGGTGCTATAGTAGGACGCGGAGTGCGTGGCTGCCTCCGTGTCCGATCAGGGCGCCGGCGGCGCAGGAGAGGCGAAGCACGTCGCCGGCACCCTGTGACACATTAGAGTAGATGCAGAGAATGTTAAGGTGGTCTATTACAAATCTCCTATTTTTTATATTGAAAGCAGGATGCTAAAGAGAGGGATTCACGGGGCACCACACTGGATGAAACTTTAACCCCTTTAGGACCCTGCCATTTTTCACCTTAAGGACAAGGCCATTTTTTGCAAATCTGACATGTGTCACTTTATGTGGGGATAACTTTAAAATGCTTTTACTTATCATCACATATTGTATTTCATGACAGGGGTAAATTTGAGTCAAAATATTTCATTTTTATTCATAAAAAATACCAAATTTACAAAAAAAATTGAAATATTCACAATTTTCAAAATTTCAATTTCTCTTCTTTTAAAACAGATAGTGATACCTCCTAAAACAGTACTTTACATTTCCCATATGTCTACCTCATGTTTGGATCATTTTGTAAAATATATTTTCTTTTTTTGGGACGTCAGAAGGCTTAGAAGTTTAGAAGCAAATCTTAAATTTTTAAAGAAAATTTCCAAAACTCAATTTTTAAGCACTAGTTCAGGTCTGAAGTCACTTTGTGGAGCTTACATAATACAAACCACCCATAAATGGCCCCATTTTAGAAACTACACCCCTCAAGGTATTCAAAACTGATTTTACAAACTTTGTTAACCATTTAGGTGTTCCACAAGAATTAAAGGAAAATGTAGATGACATTTCAGAATTTAACTCTTTTGGCAGATTTTCCATTTTAATCCATTCTTCCAGTAACAAAGCAAGGGTTAACAGCCAAACAAAACTCAATATTTATTACCCTGATTCTGTAGTTTACAGAAACACACCATATGTGGTCATAAACTGATGTACGGGCACATGGCAGGGTGCAGAAGGAAAGGAACGCCATATGTTTTTTTAGGGAAGATTTCACTGGGATAATTTTACATTGCCATGTCACATTTGAAGACCCCCTGATGTACCCCTAGAGTAGGAACTCCAAAAATGTGACCCCATTTTGGAAACTATGGGATAAGTATCACGGTCGGCGTGACTATCACATACGTGACGCAGAGGGAGGGAACAAGGAAGGCCCTGCCCAAGTGAGAGGGAAGGTGGTGACCCCTGACTCACCTAGCGGCTGGCACCTGGCTGCCCTGACGTCCCTAGACGGGTTCCTCACCCGTACGCCGATCACGTGCCTAAAGCCCTGGCTTTCCCTAAGCTGAGCCCTAGATAGTGAACAGGGCGGTGGGAACACTAGTCCGCACCACTAGCTCTAAAGGAAAACACCAAGGGAAGGACAGACAATACAAACTCAACATATAATCCCAGGTGGGCGACAACAGGAGACAACAAGAAGCCCAACAGGGATCCGGAGGGTAGCAATCTGGAACGACAGCCAGGATTCACAACTCCAGTGGGTCAGTATAGATGTCCAGGCAGGAAGCTCTATAACTGGCAACTAGAGAAGTGTGAGGGGAGAATATAAGGAGGTTGGGAGTGGCAGACAAGAAACAGCTGAGGAGGAGAAGCTACGGATCCCTGATTGAGACAAAAAGGATAGCAAGGCAAACACAGAAAACAATCACTAAGAAACAACGTGATCTTTAGATATAGAGCGCGCAGCCACCCGCTGCGACCTCCTGACCCCGGGTATAACGGAGTCAGACGTGGCTCTTGATACCCTCGTGACAATAAGGTGGCAATTTTGTTGGTAATATTTTAGGGTACATATGATTTTTGGTTGCTCTATATTACATTATGTGTGAGGCAAGGTGACAAAAAATAGCTGTTTTGGCACAGTTTTTATTTTTGGTTTTTTACAATGTTCATCTGACAGGATAGATCATGTGCTATTTTTATAGAGCAGGTTGTTACAGACGCGACAATTCCAAATATGACTACTTTTTCTGTTTGTTCGTTTCAGTTTTACATAATAAAGCATTTTTATTTTTTTATTTAGTGTCTCCATATTCTGAAAGCAAATAAAGTACAATAATGCCAAGAGGAGCCTGCATCCCCTGAATATAATGGAGGCCATTTTGTCACCATAAGAGGCTGGGCATCCATGTGGAACCTGCATTCCCTGAATGTAATGGAGGCCAGTATGGCACCAGTTAATGTGGTATTTAGTGTTAGATTCCGGTCTTACTGAGATCGACCTTGGCGTTTGGCAGACGGGCCCAAATAATTTTGTACAAAATGATTTGCTAAGCATCTCAGATTTATTAGCATAGCATTTGCACCAGAATACTTTCAATTTTTTAGGCATTATTGTACTTTATTTGATTTGCAGAGTGCTGTTGCATTGTATATATTTTTTGGCCTTTGTGATTTCAGCAATGGCAATGCGCACCTATGGTTTTCAGAATATAGAAAGAAAAATTGGGGGTCAGTCAGCACGACTGACCCCCAATTTTTCTTTCTATATTCTGAAAACCATATTTTTTTTTTTATATAATTATTTTTTTTGGGCAACTGTCTTACGTAGGGGCTAATTTTTTTCGGTTTGATTTGTACTATTTTAGGGTGCATATAACTTTTTGATCGCTTGGTATTACACTTTTTGTGATGTAAGGTAACAAAAATAGCTTTTTTTGAGACGGTTTTATTTTTTTATTTTTTTACTGTGTTCACTGTGATAGATCATGTGATATTTTTATACAGCAGGTTACGGACGTGGCAATACCTAATATGTATGCGTTTTTTTTTATTTATTTAAGTTGTACACAATAACAGCATTTTTTAAACAAAAAAAAAATCATCTTTTAGTGTCTATAGTTTTTTTTAGGTGCTTGTCTTAGATAGGGTTCTAATAGGATAGCGTGTGTATGACTTTTTGATCGCTTGGTATTACACTTTTTGTGATGTAAGGTGGCAAAAAAAAGAAGTTTTTTTTTGTTTTTTTTACGGTGTTCACCTGAGGGTTTAAGTCATGTGATATTTTAATAGACCTGGTTGTTACAGACATGGCGATACCTAATATGTCTACTAGAGATGAGCGAATCGAAGCTCACGAAGTGGACTTCAATCCGAATTTCAGGAAAAATTTGATTCGCAACTAATACGAATTTATTCGCGCTTCGTGGTAACGGCTGCTGCACATGTGAGGACATGGAGAAATGAAGTATGCAAAGGTGTGATCACCCAGACTGACATACATGATGCAGCCAATCAGCAGCCAGCCCTGTGATGTCGCAGCACTATAAATACGGTGGCCATCTTAGATTCAGACATTTTCAGACAAAAGTAAAGGCCAGTTATAATATCACGGTCGGCGTGACTATCACATACGTGACGCAGAGGGAGGGAACAAGGAAGGCCCTGCCCAAGTGAGAGGGAAGGTGGTGACCCCTGACTCACCTAGCGGCTGGCACCTGGCTGCCCTGACGTCCCTAGACGGGTTCCTCACCCGTACGCCGATCACGTGCCTAAAGCCCTGGCTTTCCCTAAGCTGAGCCCTAGATAGTGAACAGGGCGGTGGGAACACTAGTCCGCACCACTAGCTCTAAAGGAAAACACCAAGGGAAGGACAGACAATACAAACTCAACATATAATCCCAGGTGGGCGACAACAGGAGACAACAAGAAGCCCAACAGGGATCCGGAGGGTAGCAATCTGGAACGACAACCAGGATTCACAACTCCAGTGGGTCAGTATAGATGTCCAGGCAGGAAGCTCTATAACTGGCAACTAGAGAAGTGTGAGGGGAGAATATAAGGAGGTTGGGAGTGGCAGACAAGAAACAGCTGAGGAGGAGAAGCTACGGATCCCTGATTGAGACAAAAAGGATAGCAAGGCAAACACAGAAAACAATCACTAAGAAACAACGTGATCTTTAGATATAGAGCGCGCAGCCACCCGCTGCGACCTCCTGACCCCGGGTATAACGGAGTCAGACGTGGCTCTTGATACCCTCGTGACAGTACCCCCCCTTTCACGAGGGGCCTCCGGACACTCAGGACCAGGTCTCTCCGGATGAGAGGTATGGAAAGCCTGAATTAACCTGTTGGCGTTTACCTCTGACGCTGGAACCCACATTCTTTCCTCGGGACCTTAACCCCTCCAATGCACCAGATACTGGAGAGAGCGGCGGACCCGACGAGAATCAACAATTCTGCCTATTTGAAACTCCAGATTACATCCACAATAACAGGAGGAGGTGGCAGTGGTGATGGGTCTAGAGGTGGAACATACTTCTTGAGTAACGATTTATGGAAGACGTTATGGATCTTAAAAGTCTGAGGTAGCTCCAGGCGAAAAGCCACAGGGTTAATGACGGCTACTATTTTATAAGGACCAATGAACCTAGGGCCCAGTTTCCAAGAGGGAACCTTCAACTTAATATTCCTAGTAGACAACCACACATAGTCATACACTCCTAGGTCCGGACCTGGCGACCGTTTCTTATCGGCCATGCATTTATATTTACCACTCATCTTTTTCAAGTTAACTTGCACCTTCTGCCATACCGATGAAAGAGATGAAGAAAACCTTTCCTCTTCGGGAACCCCAGAAGACCCCCCCTCTTTGAAAGTACAAAATTGGGGATGAAAACCGTATGCACCAAGAAATGGTGACTTGCCAGTGGACTCCTGATAATGATTATTTATGGCAAACTCAGCTAACGGTAAATATGATGACCACAACTCTTGGTTTTCAGACACAAAACACCTTAAATATGTTTCTAGGTTTTGGTTGGTACGCTCAGTCTGTCCATTCGACTGAGGATGGAAAGCTGAGGAAAAGGACAAGTGTACCCCCAAACGGGAACAAAAAGCTTTCCAAAACTTAGAAATAAACTGGGTTCCCCGATCCGAAACCACATCGGAAGGGACCCCGTGAAGCTTCACGATTTCACTGATAAACACCTGAGCAAGAGTTTTAGCATTAGGAAGTGCGGGTAGCGCAATAAAGTGTACCATTTTGCTAAACCTGTCTACTACTACCAAAATAACAGTTTTACCCGCAGACAACGGTAAGTCAGTGATGAAATCCATTGACAGATGTGTCCATGGCCTATTGGGGATAAAAAGTGGCAATAAAGACCCTGCTGGACGTGTATGAGAGACTTTTGCGCGTGCACAAGTAGAGCAAGTAGACACGAAATCCATTACATCCTGACGCAACCTTGGCCACCAAAAACGACGAGATAATAGCTCCAAGGTTGCTTTACTACCCGGGTGCCCAGCAAGTGCCGAATTATGATGTTCTTTTAATAATTCAAGACGCAGGTTTACCGGTACAAACAATTTCTCTGAGGGGCGAGAGGCCGGGGCGTCCCCCTGGGCCTCTAACACCTTTCCCTCTAGAACAGAGTGTACAGCAGAGACAACCACTCCTCTTTGTAAAATAGGTACCGGATCAGTAACCTTACCCCCTCCAGGGAACTACGAGATAACGCGTCTGCCTTGGTATTTTTTGCCCCAGGACGATAGGTGATTACAAAGTTAAATCTGGTAAAGAATAGCGACCACCTAGCTTGTCTAGGGGTGAGACGCTTAGCCGATTCTAGGTACAGAAGGTTTTTGTGATCCGTAATCACCGTGACGGGGTGGATTGCTCCCTCTAAGAAGTGACGCCACTCTTCAAGCGCCAGTTTAATCGCCAATAGTTCCCTATTTCCAACATCATAGTTCTTCTCTGCAGAAGATAATTTTTTGGAAAAGAAAGCGCAAGGGCGCCATTTGCCAGGAGACGGACCCTGAGACAATACAGCCCCCACTCCCACCTCTGACGCATCTACCTCAACAATAAAAGGCTGGGAGACATCAGGTTGAATTAGAACAGGTGCCGAGGTAAACCTCTCTTTTAGAGAGGAAAATGCATTTTTAGCGGCGTCAGACCATTTGGAAAAATCAGTCCCCTTCCTAGTCATGTCGGTAAGGGGTTTAACGATCACTGAATAATTTTTAATGAACTTTCTATAGAAATTTGCGAAACCCAAAAACCGTTGTAGGGCTTTAAGGTTCTCAGGAAGATCCCAATCTAAAATTGCCTGGACCTTCCCAGGATCCATACGGAAACCTGAAGCAGATAATAGATATCCCAGGAACTGTATTTCCTGAACGGCGAAGACACATTTTTCAATTTTCGCATATAATTTATTCGTCCGTAGGACCTGCAGTACTTGCCTGACATGCACCTCATGTGTTTTCAGATCAGCCGAATAAATTAAGATATCATCTAGGTATATGACTACAAACCTGCCGATGAGATGACTAAAAATATCATTAACGAAATGTTGGAAGACAGCGGGGGCATTGGTCAGACCGAAAGGCATAACTAGATTTTCATAATGCCCCTCAGGGGTGTTAAAAGCTGTCTTCCACTCATCCCCTTCCCTGATACGAATCAGATTGTAGGCCCCCCTAAGATCAAGTTTGGAGAACCACCTAGCACCCGCAATCTGATTAAAAAGGTCAGGAATGAGAGGAAGAGGGTATGGGTCTCGGATGGTTATCTGGTTTAGCTCACGGAAATCTAGGCAAGGACGCAGGCCCCCATCTTTCTTTTTAACAAAGAAAAACCCTGCAGCCACGGGTGAAGAAGAGGGTCTGATGTGTCCCTTAGCCAGACTCTCGGAGATATAATCTTTCATGGCTTGTCTCTCGGGACCCGAAAGATTATACAACCTGGACTTGGGTAATTTTGCACCGGGAATCAGGTTAACCGGTCAATCATAAGGACGATGAGGTGGTAGCTTCTGACAACCCTTTTCAGAAAAAACGTCCTCAAAGTCCGAAATAAATGTAGGTAGGGAAGCTATGGAGGCGATTAAGCAATTGTTATTTAAGCAATTCTCTCTGCAATGCTCACTCCACTCCAATATTTCCCTGGCCTGCCAATCCACCACTGGATTGTGCGCTACCAACCAGGGAAGACCCAATACCACAGGAGAGGGAAGGCCCTCCAGAACGTAACATGAAAGACACTCATTGTGGTGGTCCCCTACCCGAAGGTGTAAATTATGAACAATGTGGGTGAGGTTTCTCTGAGACAGAGGAGCCGAATCTATAGCGAATACGGGAATAGGTCTCTGCAGCGTGCAGAGAGACAAACCCATAGTGCGGGCAAAATGGGCATCTATCAAATTTACCCCTGCTCCACTGTCTAGAAAAAAAGAAATAGACTCCGTCTTAACACCAAAAACAATTACCGCTGGTAACACAAATTGAGATGTTCGTATGGAGGAAACGTATACCCCCCGGCTGACATCCTCCGCACAGCCTGGGGTTAGTAGTTTTCCGACGGTCTTTTGTTTTTGAGAAAGGAGGGACAGACATTAATGAAATGACCCTTCCCCCCACAGAAAAAACAAGCCCCCCCCCCTGCGGCGAACCTCAGGAGGACGGACCTGACGAGAAGTTCCGCCTAGCTGCATAGGCTCATCTAAGTCAGTACAGACTAATTGTTGTTTGGGAGAGGTAACCAATTGCTCAGGAATTTTCGATCTCTCCCTAAGACGCCTATCTATTCTGATAGAGAGGGACATAACAGCATCAAGGGAAAGGGGGGTCTCATACAGCGCCAGTGCATCCTTAACCCTTTCAGATAACCCAGAGCAGAACTGACTCCTGAGAGCCGGGTCGTTCCACTGAGTATCCGTAGCCCACCTACGGAACTCTGAGCAATATTCCTCTGCTGACCGATCTCCCTGTAGGAGTCTCCGTAACTTCGACTCAGCCAGGGCGACTCGGTCAGGGTCATCATATATGAGACCCAAAGCCCCAAAAAATCCCTCCACTGACCGGAGAGCCTGGGAACCAGGGGGTAACGAGAACGCCCAGGATTGTGGGTCCCCCTGAAGCAGGGAAATGACAATCCCTACCCGCTGTTCTTCATTACCTGAGGAGTAAGGGCGCAACCTAAAGTATAATTTGCAGGCCTCACGGAACGTCGCAAATTTGTCCCTTCCCCCAGAAAATCTGTCAGGAAGAACAACCTTGGGTTCTGTAACAACCTGGTTACCCATAGCAACCGCTGGGGGTGCGGTCTGCTGCATTTGCTGCTGTTGTTGGAGGACAGACGACTTCAATCCTGCCACCTCCAAAGACAGGCCTTGAAGCTGTTTTGCCAAGGCAGCAATAGGATCCATATTGGATTCTAAGTAGAGAAAAAAAAAAAAAAAAATTATTTATTTTTTTTTTCTCAAAAAGTAAAGGCCAGTTATAATATCACGGTCGGCGTGACTATCACATACGTGACGCAGAGGGAGGGAACAAGGAAGGCCCTGCCCAAGTGAGAGGGAAGGTGGTGACCCCTGACTCACCTAGCGGCTGGCACCTGGCTGCCCTGACGTCCCTAGACGGGTTCCTCACCCGTACGCCGATCACGTGCCTAAAGCCCTGGCTTTCCCTAAGCTGAGCCCTAGATAGTGAACAGGGCGGTGGGAACACTAGTCCGCACCACTAGCTCTAAAGGAAAACACCAAGGGAAGGACAGACAATACAAACTCAACATATAATCCCAGGTGGGCGACAACAGGAGACAACAAGAAGCCCAACAGGGATCCGGAGGGTAGCAATCTGGAACGACAACCAGGATTCACAACTCCAGTGGGTCAGTATAGATGTCCAGGCAGGAAGCTCTATAACTGGCAACTAGAGAAGTGTGAGGGGAGAATATAAGGAGGTTGGGAGTGGCAGACAAGAAACAGCTGAGGAGGAGAAGCTACGGATCCCTGATTGAGACAAAAAGGATAGCAAGGCAAACACAGAAAACAATCACTAAGAAACAACGTGATCTTTAGATATAGAGCGCGCAGCCACCCGCTGCGACCTCCTGACCCCGGGTATAACGGAGTCAGACGTGGCTCTTGATACCCTCGTGACAATAAGGTGGCAATTTTGTTGGTAATATTTTAGGGTACATATGATTTTTGGTTGCTCTATATTACATTATGTGTGAGGCAAGGTGACAAAAAATAGCTGTTTTGGCACAGTTTTTATTTTTGGTTTTTTACAATGTTCATCTGACAGGATAGATCATGTGCTATTTTTATAGAGCAGGTTGTTACAGACGCGACAATTCCAAATATGACTACTTTTTCTGTTTGTTCGTTTCAGTTTTACATAATAAAGCATTTTTATTTTTTTATTTAGTGTCTCCATATTCTGAAAGCAAATAAAGTACAATAATGCCAAGAGGAGCCTGCATCCCCTGAATATAATGGAGGCCATTTTGTCACCATAAGAGGCTGGGCATCCATGTGGAACCTGCATTCCCTGAATGTAATGGAGGCCAGTATGGCACCAGTTAATGTGGTATTTAGTGTTAGATTCCGGTCTTACTGAGATCGACCTTGGCGTTTGGCAGACGGGCCCAAATAATTTTGTACAAAATGATTTGCTAAGCATCTCAGATTTATTAGCATAGCATTTGCACCAGAATACTTTCAATTTTTTAGGCATTATTGTACTTTATTTGATTTGCAGAGTGCTGTTGCATTGTATATATTTTTTGGCCTTTGTGATTTCAGCAATGGCAATGCGCACCTATGGTTTTCAGAATATAGAAAGAAAAATTGGGGGTCAGTCAGCACGACTGACCCCCAATTTTTCTTTCTATATTCTGAAAACCATATTTTTTTTTTTATATAATTATTTTTTTTGGGCAACTGTCTTACGTAGGGGCTAATTTTTTTCGGTTTGATTTGTACTATTTTAGGGTGCATATAACTTTTTGATCGCTTGGTATTACACTTTTTGTGATGTAAGGTAACAAAAATAGCTTTTTTTGAGACGGTTTTATTTTTTTATTTTTTTACTGTGTTCACTGTGATAGATCATGTGATATTTTTATACAGCAGGTTACGGACGTGGCAATACCTAATATGTATGCGTTTTTTTTTATTTATTTAAGTTGTACACAATAACAGCATTTTTTAAACAAAAAAAAAATCATCTTTTAGTGTCTATAGTTTTTTTTAGGTGCTTGTCTTAGATAGGGTTCTAATAGGATAGCGTGTGTATGACTTTTTGATCGCTTGGTATTACACTTTTTGTGATGTAAGGTGGCAAAAAAAAGAAGTTTTTTTTTGTTTTTTTTACGGTGTTCACCTGAGGGTTTAAGTCATGTGATATTTTAATAGACCTGGTTGTTACAGACATGGCGATACCTAATATGTCTACTAGAGATGAGCGAATCGAAGCTCACGAAGTGGACTTCAATCCGAATTTCAGGAAAAATTTGATTCGCAACTAATACGAATTTATTCGCGCTTCGTGGTAACGGCTGCTGCACATGTGAGGACATGGAGAAATGAAGTATGCAAAGGTGTGATCACCCAGACTGACATACATGATGCAGCCAATCAGCAGCCAGCCCTGTGATGTCGCAGCACTATAAATACGGTGGCCATCTTAGATTCAGACATTTTCCAGCGTTCTGAGTGCAGGGAGAGACATCAGAAGGCTCTAGGGACAGTGCTAGAAAAGCGATTTACAAGTGCAGAGAAAGGATAGGGAGGAATCATTTCACAGCATCTTAGTGCAGGGAGAGACATCAGAAGGCGCTAGGGACAGTGCTAGGAAAGCGATTTACAAGGGAAAGATTATTTGGGATCCAAATAGCCATTATACAGCTCTGTCATTCCAGCAATTTGTTCTTGGGCTGCAAGTGCTATGTTGAAAAGCCTTTAGTGGCGTATTTCAGTACAAAAAGAAAAATATATACGCAGTTCACTTCTGCAGCTTTATGTGTTGAAAGCGTTTAGTGGCGTATTTCAGTAACATAACATACATAGTATATAAGGCCCAAAAAAGACACCTGTCCATCCAGTTCGGCCTGTTATCCTTCAAGTTGATCCAGAGGAAGGCAAAAAAAAACTAACTGTGAGGTAGAAGCCAATTTTCCCCACTTAAGGGGAAAAAAATTCCTTCCCAACTCCATTCAGGCAATCAGATAACTCCCTGGATTAACGACCCCTCTCTACTAGCTATAGAGAGGGAAAAAGAAAAATATATTCTCAGTTCACTTCTGCAGCTACTGTACAGTCGTGGCCAAAAGTTTTGAGAATGACACAAATATTAGTTTTCACAAAGTTTGCTGCTAAACTGCTTTTAGATCTTTGTTTTAGTTGTTTCTGTGATGTAGTGAAATATAATTACACGCACTTCATACGTTTCAAAGGCTTTTATCGACAATTACATGACATTTTTGCAAAGAGTCAGTATTTGCAGTGTTGGCCCATCTTTTTCAGGACCTCTGCAATTCGACTGGGCATGCTCTCAATCAACTTCTGGGCCAATTCTTGACTGATAGCAACTCATTCTTTCATAATCACTTCTTGGAGTTTGTCAGAATTAGTGGGTTTTTGTTTGTCCACCCGCCTCTTGAGGATTGACCACAAGTTCTCAATGGGATTAAGATCTGGGGAGTTTCCAGGCCATGAACCCAAAATGTCAACGTTTTGGTCCACGAGCCACTTAGTTATCACTTTTGCCTTATGGCACGGTGCTCCATCGTGCTGGAAAATGCATTGTTCTTCACCAAACTGTTGTTGGATTGTTGGAAGAAGTTGCTGTTGGATGGTGTTTTGGTACCATTCTTTATTCATGGCTGTGTTTTTGGGCAAAATTGTGAGTGAGCCCACTCCCTTGGATGAGAAGCAACCCCACACATGAATGGTCTCAGGATGCTTTACTTTTGGCATGACACAGGACTGATGGTAGCGCTCACCTTTTCTTCTCCGGACAAGTCTTTTTCCAGATGCCCCAAACAAGCGGAAAGAGGCTTCATCAGAGAATATGACTTTTCCCCAGTCCTCAGCAGTCCATTCACCATACTTTCTGCAGAAGATCAATCTGTCCCTGATGTTTTTTTTTGAGAGGTGGCTTCTTTGCTGGCCTTCTTGACACCAGGCCATCTTCCAAAAGTCTTTGCCTCACTGTGCGTGCAGATGCGCTCACACCTGCCTGCTGCCATTCCTGAGCAAGCTCTGCACTGGTGGCACTCCGATCCCGCAGCTGAATCCTCTTTAGGAGACGATCCTGGCGCTTGCTGGACTTTCTTGGATGCCCTGAAGCCTTCTTAACAAGAATTGAACCTCTTTCCTTGAAGTTCTTGATGATTCTATAAATTGTTGATTGAGGTGCAATCTTAGTAGCCACAATATCCTTGCCTGTGAAGCCATTTTTATGCAAGGCAATGATGGCTGCACGCGTTTCTTTGCAGGTCACCATGGTTAACAATGGAAGAACAATGATTTCAAGCATCACCCTCCTTTTAACATGTCAAGTCTGCCATTTTAACCCAATCAGTCTGACATAATGATCTCCAGCCTTGTCGTCAACATTCTCACCTGAGTTAACAAGACAATTACTGAAATGATCTCAGCAGGTCCTTTAATGACAGCAATGAAATGCAGTGGAAAGTTTTTTTTGGGATTAAGTTAATTTTCATGGCAAAGAAGGACTATGCAATTCATCTGATCACTCTTCATAACATTCTGGAGTATATGCAAATTGCTATTATAAAAACTTAAGCAGCAACTTTTCCAATTTCCAATATTTATGTAATTCTCAAAACTTTTGGCCACGACTGTATATATGTGGTAAAAGCGTTTAGTGGCGTATTTCGGTAGAAAAATAAAAATATATACGCAGTTCACTTCTGCAGCTATATGTGGTGAAAGTGTTTTGTGGCATATTTCATTACAAAAAGAAAAATATATATGCAGTTCACTTCTGCAGTTATATGTGGTGAAAGCGTTTAGTGGCGTATTTCATTAAAAAAAGAAAAATATATACGCAGTTCACTTTTGCAGTTATTTGTGGTGAAAGCGTTTAGTGGCCTATTTCAGTACAAAAAGAAAAATATATATGCACTTCACTGTTGCAGTTATTTGTGGTGAAAGCGTTTAGTGGCCTATTTCGTTGAAAAGCCTGTTGTGTAAAAGTAGAACAAAATTTGGGCCTAATTGCCATTCTGCAGTGCAGTGATAAATTCTGAAGCCCTGTTTTCAGTGTATTACTGTGAAATAAAAATATATTCGCCGTCCAGTGTTGTACTTCTCTGTTGAAAAGCCTGTTGTGTAAAAGTAGAACAAAATTTGGGCCTAATTGATGTTCTGCAGTGCTGTGATATATTGTGAAGTCCTGTTTTCAGTGTATTACTGGCGAAATAAAAATATACTCGTCGTCCAGTGCTGAAAAGCCTTTTGTATAAAAGTGGGGAAAAATTAGGGCCTAATTGCCGCTCAGCAGGGAAGTGATATATTCTGAAGCCTAGTTTGCCGTGTATAAGGCCTCATGCACACAACCGTTTTTATTTGCGGTCTGCAAAAACGGGGTCCGTAGGTCCGTGATCCGTGTCCGTTTTTTCTTCTGTGGGTATTCCTTGATTTTTGGAGGATCCACGGACATGAAGGAAAAAGTCGTTTTGGTGTCCGCCTGGCCATGCGGAGCCAAACGGATCCGTCCTGATTTACAATGCAAGTCATTGGGGACGGATCCGTTTGACGTTGACACAATATGGTGCAATTGCAAACGGATCCGTCCCCCATTGACTTTTAATGTAAAGTCAGGAGTCCCAATTATACCATCGGATCGGAGTTTTCTCCAATCCGATGGTATATTTTAACTTGAAGCGTCCCCATCACCATGGGAACGCCTCTATGTTAGAATATACCATCGGATTTGAGTTAGATCGTCAAAACTCAGATCCGACAGTATATTCTAACACAGAGGCGTTCCCATAGTGATGGGGACGCTTCAAGTTAGAATATACTACAAACTGTGTACATGACTGCCCCCTGCTGCCTGGCAGCACCCGATCTCTTACAGGGGGCTGTGATCAGCACAATTAACCCCTCAGGTGCCGCACCTGAGGGGTTAATTGTGCGTATCATAGCCCCCTGTAAGAGATCAGGTGCTGCCAGGCAGGAGGGGGCACACCCTCCTCCCTCCCCAGTTTTAAATTCATTGGTTGCCAGTGCGGCCCCCCTCCCTCCCCTGTATTACTGTACATTCAGTGGTGGCCAGTGCGGCCCCCCCTCCATCCCCTGTATTACTGTACATTCATTGGTGGCCAGTGGGCCCCCCTCCCTCCCCTGTATTACTGTACATTCATTGGTGGCCAGTGGGCCCCCCTCCCTCCCCTGTATTACTGTACATTCATTGGTGGCCAGTGGGCCCCCCTCCCTCCCCTGTATTACTGTACATTCATTGGTGGCCAGTGGGCCCCCCCCC
The DNA here is from genome assembly GCF_905171765.1 of Bufo bufo. NCBI lineage: Eukaryota > Metazoa > Chordata > Amphibia > Anura > Bufonidae > Bufo > Bufo bufo. Next base: position 99,238,562 of record NC_053395.1, read on the forward strand.
CCTCCCCCTCCTAATTCAAATCCCCCCCATCATAGGTGGCAGCGGAGAGTTCCGATCGGAGTCCCAGTTTAATCGCTGGGACTCCGATCGGTAACCATGGCAACTTAGCAATTTTAGAAGCATTATACTTACCTTCGCTGTCTGTGACCGGCCGGGCGCTCCTCCTACTGGTAAGTGAAAGGTCTGTGCTGCGCATTGCTTATAGCACAGACCTGTCACTTACCAGTAGGAGGAGCGCCCGGCCGGTCACAGACATCGCAGGTAAGTATAATGCTTCTGAAAAATTGCTAAGTAACCATGGCAACCAGGACTGCAGCAGCGTCCTGGTTGCCATGGTTACTGATCGGAGCCCCAGCGATTAAACTGGGACTCCGATCGGAACTCTCCACTGCCACCAATGATAGGGGGGGGATTTTAATTAGGAGGGGGAGGGAGGGGGGGCCGCACCGGCCACCAATGAATGTACAGTAATACAGGGGAGGGAGGCGGGGCCGCACTGGCAACCAATGAATGTACAGTAATACAGGGGAGGGAGGGTGGCCACACTGGCCCCCAATGAATGTAATACAGGGGAGGGAGGGGGGCACACTGGCCACCAATGAATTTAAAACTGGGGAGGGAGGGGGGTGTGCCCCCTCCTGCCTGGCAGCACCTGATCTCTTACAGGGGGTTAATTGTGCTGATCACAGCCCCCTGTAAGAGATCGGGTGCTGCCAGGCAGCAGGGGGCAGTCATGTACACAGTTCTTAGTATATTCTAACTTGAAGCGTCCCCATCACTATGGGAACGCCTCTGTGTTAGAATATACTGTCAGATCTGAGTTTTCACGAACGAAGTGAAAACTCAGCTCTGAAAAAGCTTTTATGCAGACGGATCTGCGATCCGTCTGTGTGAAAGTAGCCTACGGCCACGGATCACGGACGCCAATCTTGTGTGCATCTGTGTTTTTTCACGGACCCATTGACTTGAATGGGTCCGTGAACCGTTGTCCGTCAAAAAAATAGGACAGGTCTTATTTTTATCACGGACAGGAAACACAGATCATGGCCGCGGATGAATAACGGTGCATTTTCCGAGTTTTCAACGGACCCATTGAAAGTCAATGGGTCCGCAGAAAATCACGGAAAACGGAACAACGGCCATGGATGCACACAACGGTTGTGTGCATGAGGCCTAAGTCGAAGAAAAAAATAACATAATTGCCGTTTATCATTGTATTTATCTGTTGACAAGCCTTGTGTAGTGTAAAAGTTGCAAAAATGTTGGCCTGTTTGCCGTTCAGCCGTGCAGTTATATGTTGTAAAGGTCTTTTGCGGTGAAATCTTTTCTGTGAAGCAGGCTTTTTTTAGGAAATTTCATGGGTGCCTGTACACCTTCTTTTGCTGAATGGACCGAATTACGTAGTGGTGAAGTTTTTCCTGTGAAACAGGCTTTTTTTGGGAAAATTCATGGGTGACTGTACAACTCCTTTTGTTGTATGGACCGAATTACGTAGTGGTGAAATTTGTTATATGAAATTAGCTTTTTTTCATCAAATTCATGGGTGATTGTACACCTCCTTTTGCTGTACGGACAAAATTACTTAGTGGTGAAATTCTTAATGTGACACAGTTTTTTTGGGGGGGGGGGAAATGTATGGGTGATTGTACACCTCCTTTTGCGGTACAGGCCGAATTACATAGTGGAGAAATTTGTTATATGAAACAGGCTTTTTTTTCGACAAATTTGTGGGCGATTGTACACCTCCTTTTGCGGTACGGGCCGAATTATGTAGTGGTGAAATTTATTATATGAAACTGGCCTTTTTTTCGTCAAATTCATGGGTGACTGTACACCTCCTTTTGCTGTATGGACCAAATTACTTAGTGGTGAAATTCTTTATGTGACACAGACTTGATGAACTCCGCGACTCTTTTAGGCTCCAAGCAATCTTGAATCTTTATCTTCTCATTGTCTGTAGCTACTAGAGGCCTGTTCATGCCAGACAGGTTACCACAGAAGTATCTGGCTCGATTAGCAACCGATACCGCACTTGCATCAATCTTGACAGGATTTGTCTCCAGGAGATTCAGTCGAGGATCTATTTGGATGACTTCCAGTTTTCCCATGGAGCCCAGATTAGCGAGTATCTATGGTGTGTTCTTAATTCACAATGTGACAATTCTTCTAGCCGTGATATAGATTAAAATGTTTCATACCAGAGTGTGTAATAAGGGGCTGTTTCTTACCTCCAATTAGAAGCAATTAGTATTCTAGCCGAAGCTAGTAGTATTCTCATAAGGCTTTTCTCTGGTTTTGACAGAGTGTCAGGTAATACGTTTAGCAAAGCTATCTTGGCATGGCTGAAGGTTCTTACCCTCTTAGGCCTCTTTCACACTTGCGTTGTCCGGATCCGGCGTGTACTCCACTTGCCGGAATTACACTCCGGATCCGGAAAAACGCAAGTGTACTGAAAGCATTTGAAGACGGAACCGTCTTCCAAATGCTTTCAGTGTTACTATGGCACCCAGGACGCTATTAAAGTCCTGGTTGCCATAGTAGGAGCGGGGAGCGGGGGAGCGGTATACTTACAGTCCGTGCGGCTCCCCGGGCGCTCCAGAATGACGTCAGAGCGCCCCATGCGCATGGATGACGTGATCCATGTGATCACATGATCCATGCGCTTGGGGCGCCCTGACGTCACTCTGGAGCGCCCGGGGAGCCGCACGGACGGTAAGTACACTGCTCCCCCGCTCCCCGCTACACTTACCATGGCTGTCAGGACTTTAGCGTCCCGGCAGCCATGGTAACCACTCTGAAAAAGCTAAATGTCGGCTCCGGCAATGCGCCGAAACGACGTTTAGCTTAAGGCCGGATCCGGATCAATGCCTTCCAATGGGCATTAATTCCGGATCCGGCCTTGCGGCAAGTGTTCCGGATTTTTGGCCGGAGCAAAAAGCGCAGCATGCTGCGGTATTTTCTCCGGCCAACAAACGTTCCGTACCGGAACTGAAGACATCCTGATGCATCCTGAACGGATTACTCTCCATTCAGAATGCATTAGGATAATCCTGATCAGGATTCTTCCGGCATAGAGCCCCGACGACGGAACTCTATGCCGGAAGACAATAACGCAGGTGTGAAAGAGCCCTAATTTGAAAATGCTGCTTGAATTACTGAATACCATTTTCCAAAAGGTCGCCAGAGAAGGGCATGACCACCATATGTGTAGGAAGGTGGCTTTATCTGCCTTGCATCTCCAACACACCTCATAAAACGATTTATACATAATTTTTCGCTTCAAGGGTGTTAAGTACCATCTAGTTATGACTTTATATGTGTTTTCCTGTATGTTAGAAAATCTCGAGGTTAGTTTAGGAGATGTTAGGATAGTTTGGACATCAGTGTTAGTGAATTTTGCCTTTAGGTCTCTTTCCCATTCTTTTATAAAGTAAAGTGCAGATGGGGTTTCAGTTGTAAGTATGTTCTGACACATAATAGAGATTACTCTATTAGGCGGTTGTGCTTGTGTTAATAAATTCTCAAACCAGGTTAACTTAGAGTGCTTGTTAGCATTTGGTAAGATATCCTTGATTTATGCACGAACACTGGCGTATTGTAGAGTGTTTAAATTAGGTATCTGGAATTTAGTCCTGATGGCGTCTATGTCTAGGAATGCGCCATCCTGATCTAATAGGTCCGTTGAGGTCGCTTTCAATTTCCGTAATTGTATTGGTAATGAGAAGTAGCCACCACCCAATAAGGGAAGACAGTCTCCTATAGATACAAGATGTGAGGGATATTTGGAGCATAGCTCACGTATCTTCTGAAGTTTCCTAAGGTAGCTTTGGGGAGAGTGCTATCCCTTAGGACCTGGGCGATGTTCAGTGGGTTTGAGAAAACCAAACTTCTTAGTGGGTCGTTAACTAGACTTTCTTCTATCTTAATCTAGTGTTTATTGGCTGGTTGTCTGATCCAGTCAATCACCCTCCCAAGATGAACTGCCTTATACAGTCCTGATCAAAAGTTTAAGACCACTTGAAAAATGGCAAAAAATCATATTTAGCATGGCTGGATCTTAACAAGGTTCCAAGTAGAGCTTAAACATGCAACAAGAAGAAATGGGAGTGAGACAAAACATTTTTTGAGCATTCAATTTAATGAAAACAACGAATAAACTGAAACAGGCTGTTTTTCAGCTGATCAAAAGTTTAGGACCACACCTCCAAAAAAAACGAAACCCCCCCCCAAAACAGAAATCCAACTTCCAAACATGAACTCAGTAATGAGTAGCTCCGCCGTTATTGTTTATCACTTCAAAAATTTGTTTCGACATGCTTGATGCAAGCGTTTCCATGAGGTGAGTGGGAACATTTCTCCAAGTGGTGAAGACGGCCACACGAAGGCCATCTACTGTCTGTAACTGTTGTCCATTTTTGTAAACTTCCCTTGCCATCCATCCCCAAAGGTTCTCAATTGGATTTAGATCAGGGGAACACGCAGGATGGGCCAAAAGAGTGATGTTATTCTCCTGGAAGAAGTCCCTTGTCCTGCGGGCATGGTGTACTGTAGCGTTGTCCTGTTGAAAAACCCAGTCGTTACCACACAGACGAGGGCCCTCAGTCCTGAGGAATGCTCTCTGCAACATCTGGACATAGCCAGCGGCTGTTTGATGCCCTTGCACTTCCTGAAGCTCCATTGTTCCACTGAAGGAAAAAGCACCCCAGACCATTATGGCGCCCCCTCCACTGTGGCGCATAGAAAACATCTCAGGTGGGATCTGCTTGTCATGCCAGTAATGTTGGAAACCATCAGGACCATCAAGGTTAAATTTTTTCTCATCAGAGAATAAAACTTTCTTCCACCTTTGAATGTCTCATGTCTGGTGCTCTCTTGCAAAGTCCAAACGAGCAGTTCTGTGGCATTCAAAGAGACAAGGTCTTTGAAGCCGTTTTTTGTTTTTGAAGCCCTTCAGTCTCAGATGCCGCCTGATGGTTATGGGGCTGCAGTCAGCACCAGTAAAGGCCTTAATTTGGGTCGAGGATTGTCCAGTGTCTTGACGGACAGCCAATTGGATCCTTCGGCTCAGTGCTGATGAAATTTTTTTGGGTCTTCCACTTGACTTTTTTGTTCCATAACCCTCAGGATCATTTAAGAAATTCCAAATGACTGTCTTACTGCGTCCCACCTCAGCAGCGATGGCGCACTGTGAGAGACCCTGCTTATGCAGTTCAACAACCCGACCATGTTCAAAAAGGGAGAGTTTTTTTGCCTTTTCCATCACAACGTGTGACTACCTGACAGAAAATTACAATGAATCCACATCTTTGCACAGATTTGGCCTTTTAAAAGGCATGTGGTTCTAAAATTTGGATCAGCTGAAAAACAGCCTGTTTCAGTTTAATCGTTATTTATAAATTAATTGAATGCTCAAAAAATGTTTTGTCTCACTCTCATTTCTTCTTGTTGCGTGTTAAAGCTCTACTTGGAACCTTGTTAAGATCCAACAATGTAAAATATGATTTTTTGACATTTTTCAAGTGGTCTTAAACTTTTGATCAGGACTGTAGTATCTTCTTAGGGATGGAAATCCGATTCCTCCCCTCTTAGACAGCAACTGAAGAATTTTATAAGAGATCCTGTCTTACTTGTCCCCATATGTAAGTTGAGCAAATTCTGCGGAAGGAGATAAAAAAGCTATGTGGTATTATAATAGGAAGGGCATGTAGTAGATGTTATTTTCGGGAATATTAAGGAGTTAAATAAATTTTTTCGTCCTAGCCATGAGATGAAAGTCGACGACCATGATTTGAGTAACTCTGGGATAGATTTGATCATAGGAAGGTAATTTAGTTCATAGAGTCTGTTGGGTTCTGGGGGTATGTTAATCCCCAAGAATTTTAAGTACTTATCCGTACATTTGAAAGGTGACCCTGTGTGTAATTTCTGCAGTTCATTAGTTGATACATTTATTCCAATGGCTTTAGATTTAGCGATATTTATTTTAAAATTCAAAATTGTACCAATATATGTACTTATATGTTGTAACAGAGGTTCTACAATTAAGATAAAAAGAATCGGGGAGAGGGGGCACCCTTGTCTTGTACCATTGCTGATATTCACTGCTTGGGACAATATGTCATTTATTTTGATATAGGTGCTTGGGTATTGGTACATTGCGACTATTGCCTTGATGAAGGAATCAGGAAACCCGAACCTTGACAGTGTGCATTTCGTCCGTCATAAGAACAACCCAAAAAAAATGGATCCTGTCTTTTCAGCATCCCCCTTCACATGGTAAGGATTTGCTCAGTAATCCATCAGTATTGATAAGGCCGAACATACAGGAGTGGATACAAAATAGTGATTGGAATATTTGCATTTTTTCTGTGTTTTGTACCCACTCCTGCTTTTCGCTTCCAAATCATGATCCAATCCTGATGCAAAATAGGGACCATGTGATACAGGCCTTACGGATGTTCCAAAGACAGGATCCGTTGTGTTTCTAATTTTTTCATCCGTCTGACAGATCTGAAGAAGGGTAAAATAAATGCCAATGTCAACAAGGCCAGACAGGTACAATAGCAGCTCAGTGACAAAGTGGTGAGGTGGCAACAGCATGAGGATCAACAGAGTGGCCCAGTGACAGAGTTTTGAGGTGGCAACAGCATGAAGAGTCAACACAGTGACCCAGTGACAGAGTGGTGAGGTGCCAAGAGCATGAGGAGTCAACTCAGTGGCCCAGTCACAGAGTGGTGAGGTGGCAACAGCTTTAGGAGTTAACACAGTGGCCAAGTGACAGTCTGCACGTCACTGATGTCACCCTCACCAGTCTCTGCACCGCGTGCCTGACCGCTCGCAACACCAGCTCCCGAGCGACTCTGATAAATCACTACTTGACCACCTACCAGAGGAAGCAGCGGATCTCTCCTCCAGATCTTGGTTGGGCAGTAGCTGCTAACTGTCCTCTAGAATCTCGTCCTCGCTGAAAAGTGGAGCCAAGCAGACAGCATATAATACTTCTCAAGCTGAGGGAACAGAAATTGACAGAGGCAGGTTGATGACAGGTGGGGGCACAGAGCTTGTTCCCGGGCCATGCCAAATAAGTCTAGTGTCAGAGAAATCCACCGACTCCTTGCTGGGGGTGTCTGATGTCACTTGCGACGAAGTAGAAGACTCAGTTAACCATTCAAGGACTGCTGGGTTGCTGGTCAAGAAACGACCGCTAGATGACACTGGCAGCTCAGGCCTATCGCTGCGACTGCTGCTGCCACCCCCCTTTCTTCTGCCACTTCTGCCTGCTCCAGAAACATTTTGGCCACTACCTGTTCCTTTAGAAGGGCCTGTCACCTGTCTGTCCGACATACTGTAAATGAAAAGAAATTGCAAGAGGAAAAGAGCAATACTATCAGACTGCAATTTCACCCCTAAAGCAAGGATGAATGCAAGTGCTTTTATATATTTAAAATTAACACACACCAAAACTGGTTGTATCAGACTGCAAATTCACCCCAAAAAGCAAGGATTAATGGAAGTACTTTTATATATGAAATAAACACACCCAAGAACTGGTTGTATCAGACTGTAAATGCACCCCAAAAGCAAGAATGAATGGAAGTATTTTTATATATGAAATAAACACCCGAAAACTGTTTGTATCAGATCTCAAATTCACCCCAAAATCAAGGATGAATGGACATACTTTTACTGTATATATTTAAAATTAACACACCCCAAAACTGGTTGTATCAGACTGCAAATTCACCCAAAAGCAATGATTAATGGAATTACTTTTATATATGAAAAAAACACACCCCAGAACTGGTTGTATCAGACTGCAAATTCACCCCAAAAGCAAGGATGAATGGACGTACTTTTATATATTTAGAATTAACACACCCCAAAAATGGTTATATCAGACTGCAAATTCACCCCAAAAGCAAGGATGAATGGACGTACTTTTACATATTTAGAATTAACACACCCCAAAACTGGTTATATCAGACTGCACTTTCAACCCAATAACAGATTCTATGATTACTGCAATTACTGTTTAAAACAAACTAAAATGTGTAGCAATAGATCACTTTTAGTAAGTAACCCCAATTAGAGCAGCAAGGTGTGATAGAATAGCTCCTATTACCCAGGCTTTACACTCTCCTGTTGGTTCCTGCTCTCTCCCTACAGTGTGGATAATTGCTCCCTATCCTTTCCCGTTGGGGGGTCCACATTCTTTTATATATAATTCAATCCATTCATCGTTGATTGTGTAATTGGGGTGAAATAGCGGCTTCATACTAGAGATTTTAAGGTTTTATTATACATAAGTATATCCGTTAATCCCTTATTGTGTAATTGGGGTGAAATTGCGGTCTGATACTTCAGATTTTAGGGTGCTCACTTTCTTTTATACATAAGTATATCCGTTAATCCCTAATTGTCAAATTGAGGTGAAATTACGTCCTGATATTACATATTTTAGGGTGTTTAACTCCTTTTATACATAAGGAAATCTGTTAGTCCTTGATTCTGTAACTGGCGTGAAAATAAATTTTGGGTGTTTAGGTTTATATATATATATATATATACACACACACATACACATCCATCCTTGTTTTAGGGGTGAAATTGCAGCCTGATACAACACATTTTAGGGTGTTTACGTTCTTTTTCACATAATTCCATTCTTTAATCCCTTATTGTGTAATTGGGGCGAAATGGTGGCCTGATACTACAAATTTTGGGGTTTTCACATTCTTTTATCTATAATTGCATCCATTGTTTCAGGGGTGAAATTGCGGCCAGATACAACAAATATTAGGGTGTTTACATTTATTTTCACATAATTCAATTCTTTAATCCCGAATTTTGTAATTGTGGCCTGATACTACCAATGTTAGGGTGTTTAAGTTCTTATACATAAGTATATCTGTTAATCCCTAATTGTGTAATCGGGGTGAAAGTGCAGCCAGATTTTAGGGTGCACACATTTTCTTATATATAAGTACATCCATTCATCCTTGTTTTGGGGGTAAAATTGCGCCCTGACACTACTGCTATTTTACACATACAGTTACTGTTACAGTACAGTATGTCTGACAGATAGGTGCCAGGCCCTTCTAAGCGAACGTTCAGTGGCCTAAATGTTTCTGGAGCTGGCAGAAGTATTAATCACAGTTGATGGAAACGTGGAGAAGTTAAAACCTCAAAATGTATTAGGCTACTTTCACACTTGCGTTCGGAGCGGATCCGTCTGGTGTCTGTACAGACGGATCCGCTCCTACAATGCAAACGCTTGCATCCGTTCAGAACGGATCCGTCTGCATAACAGTTTTTTTCAGATCAGATTTTTCACTTAGTGAAAACTCAGATCCAACAGTATATTCTAACACAGAGGCGTTCCCATGGTGATGGGGATGCTTCAAGTTAGAATATACTAAAAGAACTGTGTACATGACTGCCCCCTGCTGCCTGGCAGACCCCCCCTCCCTCCCCTGTATTTCACTCATTGGTGGCCAGTGCGGCCCCGCTCCCTCCCCTGTATTTAACTCATTGGTGGCCAGTGCAGCTGGCCCCCCCTCCCCTGTATTTAACTCATTGGTGGCCAGTGCGGCCGGCCCCCCTCCCTCCCCCTTAATTAAAATGACCGACCCCCATCATTGGTGGCAGCGGAGAGTTCCGATCGGAGTCCCAGTTTAATCGCTGGGACTCTGATCAGTAACCATGGCAACCAGTACGCTACTGCAGTCCTGGCTGCCATGGTTACTTAGCAATTTTAGAAGCATTATACCTGCGATGTCTGTCACCGGCCGGGCGCTCCTCCTACTGGTAAGTGAAAGGTCTGTGCTATAAGCAATGCGCCGCACAGACCTTTCACTTACTAGTAGGAGGAGCGCCCGGCCAGTCACAGACATCGCAGGTATAATGCTTCTAAAATTGCTAAGTAACCATGGCAGCCAGGAGTGCAGTAGCGTACTGGTTGCCATGGTTACCGATCGGAGTCCCAGCGATTAAACTGGGACTCCGATCAGAACTCTCCGCTGCCACCAATGATGGGGGGTCGGTCATTTTAATTAGGGTGGGAGGGAAGGGGGGCCGGCCACACTGGCCACCAATGAGTTAAATACAGGGGGGAGGGAGGGGGGGCCGGCTGCACTGACCACCAATGAGTTAAATACAAGGGAGGGAGGGAGGGGGGGGCGGCCGCACTGGCCACCAATGAGTTAAATACAGGGGGGGGGTCATGTACACAGTTCTTTTAGTATATTCTAACTTGAAGCGTCCCCATCCCCATGGGAACGCCTCTGTGTTAGAATATACTGTCGGATCTGAGTTTCACGATCTAACTCAAATCCGATGGTATATTCTAACATAGAGGCGTTCCCATGGTGATGGGGACGCTTCAAGTTAAAATATACCATCGGATTGGAGAAAACTCCGATCTGATGGTATATTAATAGGGACTCCTGACTTTACATAGAAAGTCAATGGGGGACGGATCCGTTTGCAATTGCACCATATTGTGTCAACGTCAAACGGATCCGTCCCCATTGACTTGCATTGTAAGTCTGGACGGATCCGTTTGGCTCCGCACGGCCAGGCGGACACCAAAACGCTGCAAGCTGCGTTCGGGTGTTCGCCTGCTGAGCGGAACGGAGGCCAAACGGTGCCAAACTGATGCATTCTGAGAGGATCCGCATCCACTCAGAATGCATTGGGGCTGTACGGATCCGTTCGGGGCCGCTTGTGAGAGCCTTCAAACGGAACTTACAAGCGGTACCCCGAATGCAAGTGTGAAAGTAGCCTTAGGTATACATTAAAATAAAGGGGGAGGGTGTGCGAGCCCTACCTCAATGTAAACAAACAAACAAAAAATCAGAACTGTACGGACAAGCCAACATATACCCCCACAGGGTCCCTTGCGTTGCAGCAACGGGATTATTGGCTGCCTAGAGGAAGATACCCCATAGTGTGCGCCACTGGTTCACACACTACACTCAATATTATATAGGAACCGGTAACAACTTAAAGAGGCTGCTGTTGTGCAGTGTATCCATATAATGTTACCAGTCACTATCAGTTCAGACTAGCAGAATGCCAGACTGCTATAGACTGCAAGGCCAGGATCTGCTGCAGGCGGGTGACCAGATATTGGCCTCCCCACTAATGCTATACAGTCCCCTCAGTGCCTCTGACGTTGAACAGTCTAATTGTCTCGCATAATTAGCATGGCGGCTAAACTACCCTATGTCCCCATATAGGGGTAGCGCTGAACCTATACCCTCTATCCTGCTCTACGTTTCGCCCTGTAGGCTCATCAGGAGCTTGTAATTAGGGTTCAGGACAGACAAACACATAGAACGCCGTATGCCTTGTGTAGTGAGGCTACGGCATTGGCACTGGGGTGGCCGTAATTACGGCCGCCGCTTGTCGAATAGGGGTGCCCCTCCCCCAAAAGGGCGGATACAGCACTCACCGGCGAATCAGGAGAGCGGTAGACGTGTCAGAAACACTGACCGCCTCTGCTCTCCTCCCCTCCCTCCAAAGCGACGCGTTCCTCATTAGAGTGTGAAAACACTCCCATTTATTTACAGGAACCAATCAGCGGTTAAAATCAGTCACAGCAGGCAACAGCAGCATTAGAGGTACTGAGGAGCCGCTGATAGATAACCCTGGGGTATATCACACGACTATTAATACTAATCACAGGAGTTCACTAAGATCTCAGGAGTAGAGTTGAGCGAACACCTGGATGTTCGGGTTCGAGAAGTTCGGCCGAACTTCCCGGAAATGTTCGGGTTCGGGATCCGAACTTCGTCCCGAACCCGAACCCCATTGAAGTCAATGGGGACCCGAACTTTTCGGCACTAAAAAGGCTGTAAAACAGCCCAGGAAAGGGCTAGAGGGCTGCAAAAGGCAGCAAAATGTAGTTAAATCCCTGCAAACAAATGTGGATAGGGAAATGAATAAAAATTAAAATTATATAAATAAAAATTAACCAATATCAATTGGAGAGAGGTCCCATAGCAGAGAATCAGGCTTCATGTCAGCAGAGAATCAGGCTTCATGTCACAGCAGAGAATCAGGCTTCACGTCACCCAAAACTGGCACAGTCCATTGTCAGATATTTAGGCCCCGGCACCCAGACAGAGGAGAGAGGTCCCATAACAGAGATTCAGGCTTCATGTCAGCAGAGAATCAGTCTTCATGTCATAGCAGAGAATCAGGCTTCACGTCAGCCAAAACTGGAACAGTCCATTTTCATATATTTAGGCCCCGGCACCTAGACAGAGGAGAGAGGTCCCATAACAGAGATTCAGGCTTCATTTCAGCAGAGAATCAGTCTTCATGTCATAGCAGAGAATCAGGCTTCACGTCAGCCAAAACTGGAACAGTCCATTGGCAGATATTTAGGCCCCGGCAACCAGACAGAGGAGAGAGGTCCCATAGCAGAGATTCAGGCTTCATGTCAGCAGAGAATCAGTCTTCATGTCATAGCAGAGAATCAGGCTTCACGTCAGCCAAAACTGGAACAGTCCATTTTCATATATTTAGGCCCCGGCACCCAGACAGAGGAGAGAGGTCCCATAACAGAGATTCAGGCTTCATGTCATAGCAGAGAATCATGCTTCACGTCACCCAAAACTGGAACAGTCCATTGTCAGATATTTAGGCCCCAGCACCCAGACAGAAGAGAGAGGTCCCATAGCAGAGATTCAGGCTTCATTTCATAGCAGAGAAACATGCTTCACGTCACCCAACACTGGAACAGGCCACTGTCAGATATTTTTAGGCCCCGGCACCCAGACAGAGGAGAGGTTCATTCAACTTTGGGTTGCCCCGCAATATAATGGTAAAATGAAAATAAAAATAGGATTGAATGAGGAAGTGCCCTGGAGTACAATAATATATGGTTAAGGGGAGGTAGTTAATGTCTAATCTGCACAAGGGATGGACAGGTCCTGTGGGATCCATGCCTGGTTCATTTTTATGAACGTCAGCTTGTCCACATTGGCTGTAGACAGGCGGCTGCGTTTGTCTGTAATGACGCCCCCAGCCGTGCTGAATACACGTTTAGACAAAACGCTGGCTGCCGGGCAGGCCAGCACCTCCAAGGCATAAAAGGCTAGCTCTGGCCACGTGGACAATTTGGAGACCCAGAAGTTGAATGGGGCCGAACCATCAGTCAGTACGTGGAGGGGTGTGCACACGTACTGTTCCACCATGTTAGTGAAATGTTGCCTCTGCTAACACGTTCCGTATCAGGTGGTGGTGCAGTTAGCTGTGGCGTGGTGACAAAACTTTTCCACATCTCTGCCATGCTAACCCTGCCCTCAGAGGATCTGGCCGTGACACAGCTGCGTTGGCGACCTCTTGCTCCTACTCTGCCTTCGCTTTGGGCTTCCACTTGTTCCCCTGTAACATTTGGGAATGCTCTCAGTAGCGTGTCTACCAATGTGCGCTTGTACTCGCGCATCTTCCCATCACGCTCCAGTGCAGGAAGTAAGGTGGGCACATTGTCTTTGTACCATGGATCCAGCAGGGTGGCAACCCAGTAGTCCGCACACATTAAAATGTGGGCAACTCTGCTGTCGTTGCGCAGGCACTGCAGCATGTAGTCGCTCATGTGTGCCAGGCTGCCCAGAGGTAAGGACAAGCTGTCCTCTGTGGGAGGCGTATCGTCATCGTCCTGCGTTTCCCCCCAGCCACGCACCAGTGATGGGCCCGAGCTGTGTTGAGTGCCACCCCGCTGTGAACATGCTTCATCCTCATCCTCCTCCACCTCCTCCTCATCCTCGTCCTCCAGTAGTGGGCCCTGGCTGGCCACATTTGTACCTGGCCTCTGCTGTTGCAAAGAACCTCCCTCTGAGTCACTTCTAAGAGACTGGCCTGAAAGTGCTAAAAATGACCCCTCTTCCTCCTCCTCCTCCTCCTGGGCCACCTCCTCTTCCATCATCGCCCTAAGTGTTTTCTCAAGGAGACATAGAAGTGGTATTGTAACGCTGATAACGGCGTCATCGCCACTGGCCATGTTGGTGGAGTACTCGAAACAGCGCAACAGGGCTGCAGCTGAAACTCCTCTATGGCCTGCTGCTGCTCGCACAGTCTGTCCAGCATGTGCAAGGTGGAGCTCCACCTGGTGGGCACGTCGCATATGAGGCGGTGAGCGGGAAGGCCGAAGTTACGATGTAGCGCAGACAGGCGAGCAGCGGCAGGATGTGAACGCCGGAAGCGCGCACAGACGGCCCGCACTTTATGCAGCAGCTCTGACATGTCGGGGTAGTTGTTATTGAACTTCTGCACCACCAAATTCAGCACATGCGCCAGGCAAGGGATGTGCGTCAAACCGGCTAGTCCCAGAGCTGCAATGAGATTTTGCCCATTATCGCACACCACCAGGCCGGGCTTGAGGCTCACCGGCAGCAACCACTCGTCGGTCTGTTGTTCTATACCCCGCCACAACTCCTGTGCGGTGTGGGGCCGGTCCCCCAAACATATGAGTTTCAGAATGGCCTGCTGACATTTACCCCGGGCTGTGCTGAAGTTGGTGGTGAAGGTATGTGGCTGACTGGATGAGCAGGTGGAAGAAGCGGAGGAGGATGCCGAGTAGGAGGAGGAGTCAACAGGAGGCAAAGAATGTTGCCCTGCGATCCTTGGCGGCGGAAGGACGTGCGCCAAACAGCTCTTCGCCTGGGGCCCAGCCGCCACTACATTTACCCAGTGTGCAGTTAGGGAGATATAGCGTCCCTGGCCGTGCTTACTGGTCCACGTATCTGTGGTTAGGTGGACCTTGCCACAGATGGCATTGCGCAGTGCACACTTGATTTTATCAGATACTTGGTTGTGCAGGGAAGGCACGGCTCTCTTGGAGAAGTAGTGGCGGCTGGGAACAACATACTGTGGGACAGCAAGCGACATGAGCTGTTTGAAGCTGTCTGTGTCCACCAGCCTGAATGACAGCATTTCATAAGCCAGTAGTTTAGAAATGCTGGCATTCAGGGCCAGTGATCGAGGGTGGCTAGGTGGGAATTTACGCTTTCTCTCAAATGTTTGTGAGATGGAGAGCTGAACGCTGCCGTGTGACATGGTTGAGATGCTTGGTGACGGAGGTGGTGGTGTTGGTGGTACATCCCATGTTTGCTGGGCGAGCAGGTGCCAACGTTCCTCCAGAGGCGGAGGAAGAGGCCGAGGCGGCAGCAGCAGAAGAGGTAGCAGGGGGAGCCTGAGTGAGTTCCTTGTTTTTAAGGTGTTTACTCCACTGCAGTTCATGCTTTGCATGCAGGTGCCTGGTCATGCAGGTTGTGCTAAGGTTCAGAACGTTAATGCCTCGCTTCAGGCTCTGATGGCACAGTGTGCAAACCACTCGGGTCTTGTCATCAGCACATTGTTTGAAGAAGTGCCAGGGAACTCCTTGAAGCTGCCTTTGGGGTGCTCGGTCCCAGATGGCGGCGGTCAGTAGCAGGCGGAGTCTCTTGGCGGCGGGTGTTCTGCTTTTGCCCACTGCTCCCTCTTTTGCTACGCTGTTGGCTCGGTCTCACCACTGCCTCTTCCTCCGAACTGTGAAAGTCAGTGGCACGACCTTCATTCCATGTGGGGTCTAGGACCTCATCGTCCCCTGCATCGTCTTCCACCCAGTCTTCCTCCCTGACATCCTGTTCGGTCTGCACACTGCAGAAAGACGCAGCAGTTGGCACCTGTGTTTCGTCATCATCAGAGACGTGCTGAGGTGGTATTCCCATGTCCTCATCATCAGGAAACATAAGTGGTTGTGCGTAAGTGCATTCTATGTCTTCCACCGCTGGGGAAGGGCTAGGTGGATGCCCTTGGGAAACCCCGCCAGCAGAGTCTTCAAACAGCATAAGAGACTGCTGCATAACTTGAGGCTCAAACAGTTTCCCTGATATGCATGGGGGTGATGTGACAGGCTGATGGGCTTGGTTTTCAGGCGCCATCTGTGCGCTTTCTGCAGAAGACTGGGTGGGAGATAATGTGAACGTGCTGGATCCACTGTCGGCCACCCAATTGACTAATGCCTGTACCTGCTCAGGCCTTACCATCCTTAGAACGGCATTGGGCCCCACCAAATATCGCTGTAAATTCTGGCGGCTACTGGGACCTGAGGTTGTTGGTTCACTATGACATGTGGTTGTGGCAGAACGGCCACATCCTCTCCCAGCACCAGAGCGTCCACTAACACCACCATGACCATGTCCGCGTCCCTTACTAGATGTTTTCCTCATTGTTACTGTTCACCACAATAAGAAAAAAATTATTTGGCCCAATGTATTGAATTCAAATTCAGGCCTTTTTTTTACAGACACCTAACACTATCTGGCTATCTATTTAGGTACCGTATTACACTACTACAGGCACAGCAGTAATGACAGATTTAGCTGAATATAAATTGTAGGCCTAGTATTTAGGCCCTGGATGACAGGTATACGTTTACGGACAGAATTAGACTTGGAAATGCACGGTAGCGTGTGAAGTTATTGAGAATGACTCTATCCGCACCTTCAATCTAATATACCCTTTTATGGATAGATTTAAAGTTGGCCTGATACAGCAGAAACCACTGATTTAGGGAATTGCTAAGTTGGGAATTGTATTTCAACCCAGAACAAAAACTGTGCTTTGGCGGACACTAAATGAATTGACCAGCCTCAGCAATAAACACAGATTTAGCTGAATATAAATTTTAGGCCTATTATTTAGGCGCTGGGTGACAGGTATACGTTTACGGACAGAATTAAACTTGGAAATGCACGGTAGCGTGTGAAGTTATTGAGAATGACCCTATCCGCACCTTCAATCTAATATACCCTTTTATGGATCGATTTAAACTTGGCCTGATACAGCAGAAACCACTGATTTAGGGAATTGCTAAGTTGGGAATTGTATTTCAACCCAGAACAAAAACTGTGCTTTGGCAGACACTAAATAGATTGACCAGCCACAGCAATAACCACAGATTTAGCTGAATATAAATTTTAGGCCTATTATTTAGGCGCTGGGTGACAGGTATACGTTTACGGACAGAATTAAACTTGGAAATGCACGGTAGCGTGTGAAGTTATTGAGGATGACACTATCCGCACCTTAAATCTAATATACCCTTTTATAGATCGATTTAAACTTGGCCTGCTACAGCAGAAACCACTGATTTAGGGAATTGCTAACTTGGGAATTGTATTTCGACCCAGAACAAAAATATATCCTTTGCTAGACAGCAGATAGTATTACAATTGGCTAGCCACAGCTGAAACACCAGATTTAGGGTACTGCTATTTTGGCAATTGTATTTCACCCCTCAATAAAATAGCAAGCACAGCCAAGCCCCTGATGTAGGATATAGCAAAAAAATAACTACACTATTGATGGTTAAATGGACTTGGTGGCAGCTTGTGCTGGCGCACCACAAGACACAAAATGGCCGCCGATCACCCAAGAAAAAAGTGACATAAAAACGCTCTGGGCAGCCTAAAAACAGTGAGCAATTAAATAGCAGCAGTTCTATGATCCACAGCTGTAGATCGATCACTGAATTAAGTGTTTTTGCTGAGTTAATCACTGCCTAATCTTGCCCTAACAGCAGCTGCAACCTCTCCCTACACTGATCAGAGCAGAGTGACGTGCGGCGCTACGTGACTCCAGCTTAAATAGAGGCTGGGTCACATGCTGCACTGGCCAATCACAGCCATGCCAATAGTAGGCATGGCTGTGATGGCCTCTTGGGGCAAGTAGTATGACGCTTGTTGATTGGCTGCTTTGCAGCCTTTCAAAAAGCGCCAAGAAAGCGACGAACACCGAACCCGGACTTTTACGAAAATGTTCGGGTCCGTGTCACGGACACCCCAAAATTCGGTACGAACCCGAACTATACAGTTCGGGTTCGCTCATCCCTACTCAGGAGTGCACAGGAACATGTAGAAGCGCCGTGTGTGAACAGAACGCCCCCCTGCATGTAAAACCGCAGTGTGTGAATAACAGTGCACATCCTAGGTGACGTACCATACATGGAAACACCACTCGCAATATGATGTACAAAGGTAACTGGTAATGGGATACCCAGAGTGGTCCAGTAGGCCAGGACGTAACCTTCATAAGAAGCATGTATACGAAATGTATTCATTCAGACCTCATGGACGTACAGTTCGTAACCTAAACGTCCCTTCTGCCTCCTTCTGTAGTAGTTTTGTATCAAAATCACCCCCTCTAGGCATGCTTCTGATGACTTCAATGCCTTGAAAGCTGGCAGAAGTAGCAGCAGAAGAAGAGGAGTAAAAGCAGTAGTCACAGCGACAGGCCAGAGTTGCTAGTGTCATTAAGCGGTCGTGTTTTGACCAACAACCCAGCTTTCCTTGAATGGTTGACTCGTTCTTCAACATCATCTCAAGTAACATTAGACACCCCCAGCCAAGAGTAGGTGGGTTCCTCTGACACCACGCTTAGTTGGCATGGCTCAGGTGCAAGCTCTGTGCCCCCACCTGTTCTGAACCTGCATCTTTAATTTTCTGTTCCTTCTGCTCGGGGAGTATTGTATGCCATCGGTTCAGCTCCACTTTTAAGCGAGGACAAGTTTCTTGAGGACAGTCATCAGCTACTACCCAGCCAAGATGTGCAGGAGCAATCCGCTGCTTCCTCCAGTATGCGGACAAGTAGCGACGATGAGAGTCGCGTGGGAGCAGGTGTTGCGAGTGGTAAAGTAAACAGCCATGAGAATGATGAGGGTGACATCAGTGATGTGCAGACATTAGTGGATGATGATGTAGTCGATCGCACATGGGAGGCAGTCGAAGAGGGGGCTTCCTCATCATCATCATGGGATAAGGGTGGCAGCTTGCAAGTGAGGCAGTGGCTGAGCCATCAGGGTGGTAGCATGGCCGTGAGTCAGCAGGATGGCAGCAGTGTGAGGTCTGGAGTCAAACGTGCCCGGGGTAGACCATCAGCTACACAGGAGCCTAATTGCCCAGAAAGAACTAGCGGTACTTGGGTTCGTGGAGGCAGTAGCAGCAGACAGTCAGTACAGAGTAGGGGGGGGGGGATGCCATACTTGCCGGTGTGGGAATTTTTCATCAAGCTGCCGGAGGATGTCGGCATGGCCATTTGTAGAATCTGTTTGCAGAAGGTAAAGCGTGGCCAGGATGACAATGTTAGCAGTACAGCCCTGCGTCAACACATGCAGCGTCACTATAAAGTGGCCTGGGAAAACTGTGGTGCTAATGTAGTGGTACAGCCTGATGCAGCAACCATTGCATCACCCAGTGCCCTGCACCCCTTTTCCAGCAGTCAAGGCTCCACCACCTCAGCAGAAGGGAGCTGTGTTTCCTTCCAATCATCTACTGGTCCTGATGCTTCTGCTCCTCCTCCTATTTCTTGTCACTTGTTTCATCAGCAAGCAATCGCAAAAAGACAACAGTATGCGGGCACTCATCCAATGGTGCAGAAGCTGAATGTGCTCCTTGCCTAGATACTGGTACTACAATCCCTCCCTTTCCATGTGGTGGACTTTGCACATTTCAGAGAACTGATGGTTTGTGCTGAGCCAAGGTGGAGAGTCCCAAGCCATCCTTACTTCACTAAAAAGGCTGTACCAGAAGGTGGGCCAATCTTTGAGTCAATCGGTGTCTGATAACGTTCACGGTAGGACCGACGTGTGGAGCTGTAACTATGGTCAAGGACTCACCTCAGGACAATATACACTCACCTAAAGAATTATTAGGAACACCATACTAATACGGTGTTGGACCCCCTTTTGCCGTCAGAACTGCCTTAATTCTACATGGCATTGATTCAACAAGGTGCTGATAGCATTCTTTAGAAATGTTGGCCCATATTGATAGGATAGCATCTTGCAGTTGATGGAGATTTGAGGGATGCACATCCAGGGCACAAAGCTCCCGTTCCACCACATCCCAAAGATGCTCTATTGGGTTGAGATCTGGTGACTGTGGGGGCCATTTTAGTACAGTGAACTTATTGTCATGTTCAAGAAACCAATTTGAAATGATTCGAGCTTTGTGACATAGCGCATTATCCTGCTGGAAGTAGCCATCAGAGGATGGATACATGTTCTCATTCTGTTTACGCCAAATTCGGACTCTACCATTTGAATGTCTCAACAGAAATCGAGACTCATCAGACCAGGCAACATTTTTCCAGTCTTCAACAGTCCAATTTTGGTAAGCTCGTGCAAATTGTAGCCTCTTTTTCCTATTTGTAGTGGAGATGAGTGGTGCCCAGTGGGGTCTTCTGCTGTTGTAGCCCATCCGCCTCAAAGGTGTGCTTGTTGTAGCTTCACAAATGTTTTGGGGCATACCTTGGTTGTAACGAGTGGTTATTTCAGTCAACGTTGCTCTTCTATCAGCTTGAATCAATCGGCCCATTCTCCTCTGACCTCTAGCATCCACACGGCATTTTCCCCCACAGGACTGCCGCATACTGGATGTTTTTCCCTTTTCACACCATTCTTTGTAAACCCTAGAAATGGTTGTGCGTGAAAATCCCAGTAACTGAGCAGATTTTGAAATGCTCAGACTGGCCCGTCTGGCACCAACAACCATGCCACGCTCAAAATTGCTTAAATCACCTTTCTTTCCCATTCTGACATTCAGTTTGGAGTTCAGGAGATTGTCTTGACCAGGACCACACCCCTAAATGCATTGAAGCAACTGCCATGTGATTGGTTGACTAGATAATTGCATTAATGAGAAATAGAACAGGTGTTCCTAATAATTCTTTAGGTGAGTGTATGTCCTTTACAGCCCACTGGGTAAATGTGCTCCCTGCCCAGCCATACCAGCAACTTGGCCAGGTGACAGCACCGCCACCTCTGCATTTTCAAGCTGTGAGTCCTGTGCTGATGTCCTCCTCTGCCTCCTCATCCTCCACCTTGTCCACTGCTGGCACAATTCGGAGTGCTCCTCCAGGGTACCACCTATGCAGAGCATGGCATTGTCATGTTGTTCTACCCCTGGTTTGCCTGGGTGAACAGAGTCACGCCAGGGAGGAACTGTTCCGCGCCCTTCAAGAGGAAATTAAATCCTGACTCTCTCCTTGCCAACTGAAAATCAGAACTATGGTCACCTACAATGGGAAGAACTTTGTGTCGGCAATGCATCAAAGAGGGCTGACCCATGCGTTCTGCATGGCGCACATCTTTAATCAGGCTATAAAGTGGTTCCTGAAGTCTTCCACCCAACTGCAAGACATCCTGAAAATGGCCAGGAAACTGTGCATGCACTTCAGCCACTCTTACACTGCAAAGAACACCCTCCTTTAGCTGAAAAGGCAGACTTATGTTCCCCAACATCGCCTACTATGTGACGTTTCCATCCGTTGAAACTCCATCCTCCACATGTTGGACCAACTATATGAGCAGAGGAAGGCCATAACCGATTTCTTGATGATGCAGTCGGACAGAAGCACGCCCCTGTGTAATTTTGAAGTTAGCCAGTGGCAGCTCATGTGTTGACACCTGCCGTTTGCTCAGGCCCTTTGAGGAGGCCACTTTATTTGTCAGTCGCCAGGACTACAGAATGAACAGCGTCATTCCACTCTTTCACGTCCTGGAGCAGATGCTGATAAATCTGACTGGCCAGGGGACAGGAGACGTGGCGCCTACCTCTCACGGCCACCTGAGGACATTCATGCACAAGTAATATTTACAGAAATAGGTGGTTTTTCTACACAAGTGACAGGAGAGGATCTGGAGGAGCTAGGGGCCTATGAGGAAGACCAGGCAGATGACCCCAACACACCGTGGCAGTATGCAATGGAGATGGAGTCATGGAGTCCCTTGCGCCAATGGTCAGAGGCATGCTGAGTTGCTTGCATAGTGACAGCCGTATTATCACCATTCGGCAGAGGCATGACTACTGGCCCTCCACCATGTTAGACCCTCGCTACCGCTCCCAAATGGAGGCCTTTTTTCTACCCGCTGAGAGAAAGGATAAACTCTACTATCGAGACTTTCTTTGTAGTCAGTTGTCCGCTACCACCCACCAGCAGCAGCAAGAAACCGAGCAGAACGTGAACCAGCAAGTGGTGGTATACTTGGTCTGCACTGTTACTGCCACTGCTGTTGCCCCCCACCTCCCCACTATGTGACTGGGCCACTTCTATTGACTCCTCATGCAGTTGCCACCCTCACCATTCTATGACTGGGCCACTATGTTGACTCCTCATGCTGTTGCCATTCTCACCACTCTGTGACTGGGCCACTATGTTGACTCCTCATGCCATTTCCACCCTCCCTACTTTGTGACTGGGCCACTATCTTGACTCCTCATGCGGTTGCCACCCTCCCTCCTCTGTGACTGGGCCACTATTTTGACTCATCATGCGGTTACCACCTCACCACTATGTAATTGGGCCACTATGTTGACTCCTCATTTGATTGCCATCCTCCCCACTTTGTAACAGGGTCACTAGTGTCCCTTTTTGGCCTTGCTGACATCACTATTTATTCTATTATTCTTCTGATCTGTCAGTAGGACGGACAAATGAAAAACACAACGGATCCTGTCTTTGGAGCATCTGTAAGGCTTCTGTCACACCGTCCCTATTTTGCATTAGGATATACTCATGATTTGGAAGCCAAAAGCAGGAGTGGGTACAAAACACAGAAGACATTCAAATATTCCAATGACGTGTCATCTATGTTTTGGATCCATTCCTGTTTTTTTGGGCCTTAACAATACTGGTACATACTCTGATACTGACCCTTCACTAGAACTCATGTGTGACAATGCAGTTCTTTTGAACTAGACACTGTAACATAGTAACATAGTACATAAGGCCGGAAAAAGACATTTGTCCATCCAGTTCGGCCTGTCATCCTGCAAGTTGATCCAGAGGATGCAGTAATGCCTTCAGTAACCCAGTTATAGTTTGTGTTACTGATGTGAAATGCATTTGCTGTGGTATCCTATCCAACTCTTATCTTGCAGCAATGTACATCATAATTAGTAACATGACTAAGAAATTGAGTTATGATTGCCGTATTATTATTGGGGCAAAATATTGAACTTTTTTTTTTTTTTTTGCGTTTTCATTTTTCTTCCCTGTCTTCTGAGAGCCACAAATTTTTGAGGGCTTGTTTTTTGCGCGACAAGTTATACTTTCTAAAGCCACCAATTAATATGGCATGCAATACAGTAGAAAGCAGGAAAACAATTCCAAATGTGGTGGAACTGGAAAAAAAACTATTCTGTCATAGTTTTATGGGTTTTGTCTCTACAGCATTCCTCATGCAGCAAAACTGACCTGTGCTCTTCATTCTCTGAGTTAGTATGATTACAACATGTGTGTACGTTATAAGTTGTTTTAGTACTAAAAAAAATTAATATTTGTAAAATATATATATTTTTTATGTTGCTGTATTCTGACCCCTAGAACTTTTGTATAGTTATGTATACTGAGCTGTGTGGGGGGCTGATTTTTTTCGAGACGATCTGTAGTTTTTATTGATACCATTTTGGAGTGTATGTGACTTTTGGATCACATTTTTACATTTTTTTTAGGGCAAGTGAAGCAATGAAAAAATCATGAATCGGCTATTTAGTTTTTTTTTCCCGTTACGCAATTTGGGATAAATATTTTTATTTATATTGTACGGGTATTTTTGGACGCTACAGTGCCCATGATGTTTATATTTTTTATGCATTTATTTTTTATTCTAGGAAAAGGGGGATGATCAATATTTTAATTACCGTATTTTTTAACCTTTTGTTTCTTTTTTTTTTAGCCTCTAGGAGGCTACAATATTCACTAGTCAGATTTATTTATTTTTAGCTTATATTGTAGTTCTATAAAACTACAATGTAAGGCCTCATGCACACGGACGTTTTTTTTGCGGTCCGCAAAACGGATTTCCGTTGTTCCGTGATCCGTGACCGTTTTTTCGTCCGTGGGTTTTCCTTGATTTTTGGAGGATCCACGGACATGAAAAAAAAGTCGTTTTGGTGTCCGCCTGGCTGTGCGGAGCCAAACACAGAGGCGTTCCCATAGTGATGGGGATGCTTCAAGTTAGAATATACTAAGAACTGTGTACATGACTCCCCCCTGCTGCCTGGCAGCACCCGATCTCTTACAGGGGGCTGTGATCAGCACAATTAACCCCTCAGGTGCCGCACCTAAAGGGGTTAATTGTGCGTATCATAGCCCCCTGTAAGAGATCAGGTGCTGCCAGGCAGGAGGGGACAGACCCCCCTCCCCTGTATTTAACTTATTGGTGGCCAGTGCGGCCCCCCTCCCTCCCCTGTATTTAACTCATTGGTGGCCAGTACGGCCCCCCTCCCTCCCTCCCCAGTATTATATTCATTGGTGGCCAGTGCGGCCTACCCTCTCCCCCCACCTAATTAAAATCACCTTCCCCCATCATTGGTGGCCAGTGCGGCCTCCCCTCTCCCCCCCCTAATTAAAATCACCTTCCCCCATCATTGGTGGAGGCGGAGAGTTCCGATCGGAGTCCCAGTTTAATCGCTGGGGCTCCAATCGGTAACCATGGCAACCAGGACACTACTGCAGTCCTGGTTGCCATGGTTACTTAGCAATTTTAGAAGCATTATACTTACCTTCGCTGTCTGTGACCGGCCGGGCGCTCCTCCTACTGGTAAGTGAAAGGTCTTTGCAGCGCATTGCCTATAGCACAGACCTGTCACTTACCAGTAGGAGGAGCGCCCGGCCGGTCACAGACATCGCAGGTAAGCATAATGCTTCTAAAAATTGCTAAGTAACCATGGCAACCAGGACTGCATTTTAATTAGGGGGGGAGAGGGGAGGCCGCACTGGCCACCAATGATGGGGGGGTGATTTTAATTAGGGAGGGGAGGGAGAGGGTAGGCCGCACTGGCCACAAATGAATATACTACTCGGGAGGGAGGGGGGCCGCACTGGCCACCAATGAGTTAAATACAGGGGAGGGAGGGGGGCCGTACTGGCCACCAATGAGTTAAATACAGGGGAGGGAGGGGGGCCGCACTGGCCACCAATGAGTTAAATACAGAGGAGGGGGTCTGCCCCCTTCTGCCTGGCAGCACCTGATCTCTTACAGGGGGCTATGATACGCAGAATTAACCTCTCAGGTGCGGCACCTGAGGGGTTAATTGTGCGGATCACAGCCCCCTGTCAGAGATCGGGTGCTGCCAGGCAGCAGGGGGCAGTCATGTACAAAGTTCTTAGTATATTCTAACTTGAAGCGTCCCCATCACCATGGGAACGCCTCTGTGTTAGAATATACTGTCGGATTTGAGTTTTCACAAAGTGAAAACTCAGCTCTGAAAAAGCTATTATGCAGACGGATCTTTGATCCGTCTGTGTGATAGTAGCCTACGGCCACGGATCACGGACGCGGATGCCAATCTTGTGTGCATCCGTGTTTTTTCGATGACCCATTGACTTGAATGGGTCTGTGAATCGTTGTCCGTCAAAAAAATAGGACAGGTCATATTTTTTGGACGGACAGGAAACACGGATCACGGCCGCGGATGAACAACGGTGCATTTTCCGAGTTTTCAACGGACCCATTGAAAGTTAATGGGTCCGTAGAAAATCACAGAAAACGGAACAACGGCCACGGATGCACACAACGGTCGTGTGCATGAGGCCTAAGAAGAATATGCTATTATCCTATGTTGGCCTGCCACCTGCAGACTAACATATATACACGGGTAAAATGAAGTAAAAAATAATAATTTTTATTTATAAAAAAATACCAAATTTACCAAAAATCTGTAAAAAATTGCAAATTTCCAAGTTTCAATTTCTCTACTTCTATAATACATAGTAATACCTGCAAAAATAGTTATTACTTTACATTCCCCATAAGTCTACTTCATGTTTGGATCATTTTGGGAATGATATTTTATTTTTTTGGGGATGTTACAAGGCTTAGAAGTTTAGAAGCAAATCTTGAAATTTTTCAGAAATTTTCAAAAACCCAATTTTTAGGGACCAGTTCAGGTCTGAAGTCACTTTGCAAGGCTTACATAATAGGAACCACCCAAAAATGACCCCATTCTATAAACGACACCCCTCAAGGTATTCAAAACTGATTTTACAAACTTTGTTAACCCTTTAGTTGTTCCACAAAAATTTATGAAAAATAGAGATACAATTTTAAAATTTCACTTTTTTGGCAGATTTTCCATTTGAATAATTTTTTTCCAGTTACAAAGCAAGGGTTAACAGCCAAACCAAACACAATATTTATGGCCCTGATTCTGTAGTTTACAGAAACACCCCATATGTGGTCGTAAACTACTGTACGGGCACACGGCAGGGCGCAGAAGGAAAGGAATGCCATACGGTTTTTGGAAGGCAGATTTTGCTGGACTGGTTTTTTAGGGTGGCAGTATTGTTGGTACTAGTTTAGGGTACATATGATTTTTGGTTGCTCTATATTACACTTTTTGTGAGGCAAGATAACAAGAAATAGCTGTTTTGGCACCGTTTATATTTTTTGTTATTTACAACATTCATCTGACAGGTTAGATCATGTGATATTTTTATAGACCAGGTTGTCACGGATGCGGCGATACCTAATATGTATACTTTTTTTTTATTTATGTAAGTTTCACACAATGATTTCTTTTTTGAAGCAAAAAAAATCATGTTTTAGTGTTTCCATAGTTTGAGAGCCATAATTTTTTCAGCTTTTGGGCGATTACCTTGGTAGGGTATGATTTTTGCGGGATTAGATGACGGTTTTATTGGCACTATTTTGGAGTGCGTGTGACTTTTTGATCGCTTGCTATTACACTTTTTGTGATGTAAGGTGGCAAAAAATGGTTTATTTAGCACAGTTTTTATTTTAAATTTTTTACGGTGTTCCTCTGAGGCGTTAGTTCATGTGATATTTTTATAGAGCCGGTCGGTACAGACGCGGCAATACCTAATATGTATACTTTTTATTTATTTATGTAAGTTTTACACAATAATATCATTTTTGAAACAAAAAAAAAATCATGTTTTAGTGTCTCCATATTCTGAGAGCCATAGTTTTTTCAGTTTTTGGGAGATTATCTTAGGTAGGGTCTCATTTTTTGTGGGATGAGATGACCATTTGATTGGCACTACTTTGGGGTGCATATGACTTTTTGTTCGCTTGCTATTACACTTTTTGTGATGTAAGGTGACAAAAAATGGTTTATTTAGCACAGTTTTTATTTTTTTATTTTTATGGTGTTCATCTGAGGGGTTAGGTCATGTGATACTTTTATAGAGACTGTCGATACGAACCAGGCGATACCAAATATGTATACTTTTTTTTTATTTATGTAAGTTTTACACAATATCAGCTTTTTTAAAACAAAAAAAAATATGTTTTAGTGTCTCCATATTCTGAGCCATAGTTTTTTTATTTTTTGCGCTATTGTCTCAGATAGGTGCTCATTTCTTGCGGGATGAGGTGATGGTTAGATTGATACTATTTTGATGGGCAAAGGCCTTTTTGAACGCTTGCTGTTGTACTTTGTGTGATGTAAGGTGACAAAAAAATTGTTTATTTAGCACAGTTTTTATTTTTTATTTTTTACGGTGTTCATCTGAGGGGTTAGGTCATGTGATATGTTTATAGAGCCGGTTGATACGGACGCGGTCGATACCTAATATGTATACTTCCCCCCCCCCCCCCCTATTTTTTAACAACTTTTTTTAACTTTATTTGGGGAAAATGACGTTTTTGTTTATTTTTACTTGAAACTTTTCATTTTTTGGGGGGAAAACTTTATTTTTTCAACCTTTGTTTTCACTTTATTTTTTGTCCCACTTTGGGACTTGAACTTTTGGGGGTCTAATCCTTTACAATGCATTCCAATACTTCTGGATCTCACAGACTCTTCACCGGAAGGCAGCGCGATGCCTTCCATGCCATCGGGTCCCCCCCACAGCCCCATGGGGACCCGATGGCACCGCCGACTACCACCGCCCGCACAATAAAAAGCCGCAAACTACAGGTCTGAATTGACCTGCGGTTTGCGGCGATCGCCGACACAGGGGGGTCACGGGACCCCCCCGCGCATTTAGCCATGGTGCCTGCTCAATGATTTACTATGAACTATAGATGACGTACCGGTACGTCATGGGTCCTGAAGGTCTCGGGATCCATGCCGTACCGGTATGTCATGGGTCCCTAAGGGGTTAAAGACCTTCCCCACGCCGTACGGAAGAATAACATGCGGTCATTTATACTCTGGCGTGACAATGCAATTTTTTACAGTGATTTGAAATATCTTTTGAACCAAACACTGTGATGCAGTTGTCTTCATTAACCCCTTTAAGACTGAGCTTATTTTCATTTTTTATTTTTTTCTCCCCACGTTCCAATTGCCATGGGAGTTTACAATCCACAAATTCCCAAATATAACTCCTATTTTCTTCCTACAATTATGGCTTATGTCTGCAGGGTCCTTTAGCAGACAGATCCACAGCATATTATCCTTCCAGGTCGTTAGTACAATGCAAAGTGGCATTCTGCTCGTTCTGCACAACATCTCCTTAACTGCTGTTTCCCTGATAGGCTGATCCAGGCTGTCTGTCAGCCTCTAAGCCAATCAGGGTAATCCCTCCGACCACTTCCTCCCGGTATCATATGATAATGCCTCTCATGATTTTGCCGACCAACATGGAGAGTAAAATGGTGCTGTGCTCCGTTTTGCGTTATTTGTTTGAAATGAATAAAAAAATCTTTGTTTTGCTTACAAATTGTTGTTAAATTCGTGATGAATTCATTTAGTTTAGAATTGATTCTGTCATCCTTAAATGGGAAGATTTATTTCTGTTCTATGTTTTTGACTCGCACCTGGTTTTGGTCCACAATCACTGATCAAACACTGACTATGAGAAAGCAGCCTAAGGCTACATGAACTGTCCATTTTTAACTGATGTTTTTTTTTACTGATGCCTTTCCAAGAAACGGACGTTAAAAACTGAACCCATTCAATAGTATGGGGGCAGTCGGTCGGTGAAAAATGGACAAGATAGAACATGTTCTATTTTTTTTACGTACGTTTTTCACTGACAGTCAAAAAAACTGCCAAGTGAATAACCCCATAGACTACCATTGGTCTTAAACCGGACATGTGATGTCGATTAAAAAAAATCCATCACATGTCCATATTTTTGGTGGATAGGATGCAGATGTATTCATTTCAATGGGGCCGCAAAAAATACAGACAGTACACCGTCAATTTTACCATTCCACAAAAAAGATAGAATGTCTTATTAATTTTTAACAAAGGGTGGGCCGGTTAGAAAGGGGAAATGCGGGATGCACACCACCGTTATCCCTGTTTTGGGGTTTCCACAATTCGTGGACCACAAAACTGATACAGTCCTCTGCATAGGGCCTTATGCTGATAGCCAGTACCAGCTGTACAGAGAGTTAATCAAAAGTAATACTACTGGCACTTAAGAAGACTTGCCATAAATATGAAAATGTAATTAAAAATGTATTTATTAGGTAATTAGGGGGAAATAATGTCATCACAGGTCCTGTACATCTAGTAAAGAGACTGCACAAAGAACAGTGTAGTTCCTAGGTTAGATAGCAGCATCTGCCAGGACCTGTGATGACTTCATTGTCAGCATCACAGGTCCTGTACATCTAGTAAGGGAACTGCACAGAGCATGGCGTAGTTCCCTGGTTAGATAGAAGCATCTGACAGGACCGGTGGTGACATCATCTTTAGCATCACAGGTCCTGTATATTTAGTAAAAGAACTGCATCATCACATGTCCTTCAACCCCCAAAAGCATGGAAAATTAGCTCTCCACTGAGACTGTTTTCTCTTCACTTGCCCCCAATTTAAATATTTGCTATGGGGCCAAGTGACTTCTATGTATGCACACCCCTGCTTTTATATTCTATTGTAAGAAGTTTTCCTATCATCCTGGGTCCCCTTTCCCCTCTTTTCTCTTATTTACCTAATAAAAATACATAGTTGAGTTACATTATTATGACCTCTTCCTACTTTCGATGGTGGCAGCGCACTGCTCATGAAGGAAGTCAAGCATTGTGAGCTGGTTTGGTGGGTGCATAAAGTCTGCTATAGGCTTTCTGGACACATATCTCTTGTTGCTGTCATGGTTAAAAGGATTGATTTATCAGGGGTGTACAAAGGGATGATTATTGGCTTTCGGGCCAAGAGTGGCAGTATTTCTGAAACTGTGCAGTTTGTGAATCATTCACGTGCTGCTGTGATAAATGTTTATTGTGAGTGGATAAATGGCATCATTGCGAATAAACAACATGGAAACTGTGGAGCACCACGTACCTATTATATGAGAAGTGAACTTTGGGTACGAAAGTGTGCCAGAGTGGACCAACATGCTACATTGGAGTAGCTCACTGCCAAAATGAACCAGAACAGTTCACAGAAGTCTGCTAAGTATGGGGCTCCATAGCAGATGAGTAGTCACTGCAACTCTGCCAACAAAGTTGCTTCGGCAGAAAAAAAAGCCAATAGTATCAGAATTGGGCCTCCGAAGATTGGCAAAGGGTTGCCTTCATCCTCTTTAAGTGAATAGAAGGGAGCAATCACATTGAAGTGAACGGAGATGGTGGAGTTGTAATTACACCTGCTCGCCACTGCAGTTGCAAAGGCGAGCAGGTAAACGGTGAAGAAAAGACAGCGTTTGTACAAGTGCTGCATTCTCTTCAAACAGCTGATTGGCGGGGGTGTAGGTTGCTGACACCATCCATGGCCAATCTGATATTGTTGACCTATCCTGAGGTCATCAATATAACAAAAGCAGACAACCCCTTTAGACCTCATGCACACGACTGTAGCAGGTCCATGCCCATATTGCGGCCTCCAACCAGCTTGAATGGGTGAGCAAACCAGGAGATATGGTGCAGTGTGGAACGGAGGCACAGGTCTGAAGCCCACGGAAGCATTATGAAGTGCTTTGCGGTCCGCAGCACGGGAAAGATCGGCACATGCCTTAAGCTGTCAGAGATAGTTCATTACTTTGAGACTAACTCTTTAGCTGCAGACTCTGCAGAGGGTTATATGCAGACTAGCCCAACAATTAAAAAAAAATAATTCAAATTGGCTGAAAATTACAACTGCTGAAGATGACAATATAGACAGTCTACCATCTTTAGCTCTTGAGGAGTGCTTTTACACATGGCAGATTTTGTTACAGAAAATATCTGCAACTGAAAATCAGTTTCATTCATTTAAATGGTTGATTAGGCAGCAAACACATGGATTTCTGCAAGCCCTATCAGGTGAATATAATTGATTTTCAGTAGTAGACATTTTATGTAAAGAAATCTGCTGTATGTGAAGGCACCTGGAGGAGACATAAGAAAGCTGACAGCGGTCTAAGGGCAAAGAGCTCAGCTGAGACACAGGGCCCTTTAATGGGACCTTGAAATTTCTGATGATGGCCCTAGTTTGCAGTCAAAAAGTTCAAAATAGTTACTTTAGATAGCTTTTTCATATAATAAAAACAATAATTGCAAATAGTAATGCCAATGAGATGGTGACTGTTGAATATTCTATGAGGAAGATATGTTAAATGAAAAACAAAGCTAAGGTCTAGTTCACACATCAGTGTTTTTGTCGGTGATTTGCATCAGTAATTATTAGCCAAAACCAGCAGTGCTGCCTACACAGAGATAAGGTATAATGCAAGGATTTGCTATTCTGTGTTTTTGACTTGCAACTGATTTTCAATCACATTTACTAATGCAAATCGGTGACCAGACACTGACCAAAACACTGACATGTGAACTAGGCCTATAGTTCATTATTTTCTGACACATTGACAGTCTTATTTATTACTGGTTAATATCATTTTATGTAGAGATTTAGTCCATGCACCCTTTCTACTCATATTGTCTCATAAGTAAGGTTGAAACAGTTTTGATAAGTAATGTGCAGGTAGCCAATAATAGTGTTATTATAGTACAAACTAATGTTTTTCATTTTTTCCCCCAGATATTGGCAGCAGTACCATACGAATGGCGTGGCTTCAACCTGCTCATTTGTTCTAGCATGCGTGTTGTGTTTATTCCACTGTTTATAATGTGTGTGTACCCAAGTGGAAAACCTACCTTTAGCCATCCTGCCTGGCCATGCATCTTTTCCCTGCTTATGGGCATTACAAATGGATATTTTGGCAGTGTTCCTATGATTCTTGCATCTGGACTAGTTGTACCAGAGCAAAGAGAACTGGCAGGTAGGATTTCAAATCGTCTTTTAAGTATCATGTAATATAAAATGGTTACTATTGTATTACTATACTGTGTGTACTATAGTAGAATTATACACTGCCTGTCCAAAAAAAAAGTCGCCACCTGGATTGAACTAAGCAAATAGTTATGAGCCTCCTATTAGATAATTACTGCATGGGCGATTATCTTTTAGCTGGCAATAAGTTATTTAACCCCAACTGGTGCAATAAGTTGCTTCTCATTTCTTAAACAACCATGTCGAAAGACACATCTCGTGGTCGTGGAAAAGATCTTAGTCTGTTTGAGAAGGGTCAAATCATTGGCATGCATCAAGCAGAGAAAACATCTAAGGAGATTGCGGAAACTACTAAAATTGGGTTTAGAACTGTCCAACACATTATTAAAAAATGGAAGGATAGTGGGGACCCATCGTATTCGAGGAAGAAATGTGGCGGGAAAAAAATCCTGAATGATCGTGATCGGCGATCACTTAAACGTTTCGTGAAATCAAATCGAAGAAAAACAACAGTAGAACTCAGGGCTATGTTTAATAGTGAAAGTAAGAGCATTTCCACATGCACAATGCGAAGGGAACTCAAGTGATTGGGACTGAACAGCTGTGTAGCCGTAAGAAAACCACTAATCAGTGAGACAAACCAGAAAAAAAGGCTTCAATTTGCTAGGGAGCATAAAGATTGGACTCTGGAGCAATGGAAGAAGGTCATGTGATCTGATGATTTACCCTGTTCCAGAGTGATGGGCGCATCAGGGTAAGAAGATTGGCAGATGAAGTGATGCACCCATCATCATGCCTAGTGCCTACTGTACAAGCCTGTGGGGCCAGTGCTATGATCTGGGGTTGATGCAGTTGGTCAGGTCTAGGTTCAGCAACAGTATGTGCTCCAAGAATAAGGTCAGCTGACTACCTGAAATACTGAATGACCAGGTTATTCCATCAATGTGTTTTTTCTTCCCTGATGGCATGGGCATATGCAAAGATGACAATGCCAGGATTTATTGGGCTCAATTTGTGAAATTTGGTTCAGGGAGCATGAGACCAAAGAGTCCAGACCTTAACCCCATTGAGAATCTTTGGGATGTGCTGGAGAAGGCTTTGCGCAGCAGACTCTACCATTATCAATGCAAGATCTTGGTGAAAAATTAATGCAACACTGGATTGAAATAAATCTTGTGACATTGCAGAAGCTTATTGAAACAATGCCACAGCGAATGCGTGCCGTAATCAAAGCTAAAGGCGGTCCAATGAAATATTAGAGTGTGTAACCTTTTTTTTTGTGGCGACTTTTTTTTTGGACAGGCAGTGTATTTTCTTAATTATTTAATATAACGAATTTACATTTGGAAAGTCCAGGGACTAACCTACTACTGTCACATCTTTAGCAACTATTACAGATTCAGCAGTCTGATGCTTCAAGAAACTGTTTAGGACCAGCAGATACATTAACTTATGCAAATTTTAGCTGCTTTTGAAAGTTTCTGTTACAAGTGACTATAACAGCAGGGTTGCAGTCATGGGCAAAATAGGCAACCATATTAGCCCTGCATGGCAACTTTCATGGCATTCCCTGGCTGATTGGACGAAAAGGAATATTATATGACCATCAGCATTTGCGGAATTTAAAGGGATTCTGTCACCAGGTTTCACCCCTGTCAGCTAAAAATATGCTGATGTTCAGGGCGTCTTCACGATTCCTAATGTGGGCTTATAAATGTTATCTGTGGGCTTATTTAGCTAAAAAACAGCTATTACTAACCTGTCAGTCAAACAAATAAGGTGCCCAAGGGGATGTTAATGGGTGCAAGGTGCCGGCCGCACCCGCCGCCGTTCGTGCCCAGCGCTGCCTTTCCAGACTTCTGCGCCGCCTCCTAATCCTCTGTGCCGCCTTTCGCTCTCCCTCCATCCCCCCTCCTTCTGCTGTAAGATCTCGCGCTTGTGCGCCGTTCGTGCCCAGCGCTGCCTTTCCAGACTTCTGCGCCGCCTCCTAATCCTCTGTGCCGCCTTTCGCTCTCCCTCCATCCCCCCTCCTTCTGCTGTAAGATCTCGCGCTTGCGGACTTCTCCATTTGGCTTCTTACAGCGAAGTGCGCATGCGCCGGCACTTCGCTCAACCCCTGTATGCGCGAGATCTTACAGCAGGAGGAGGGGGGAGGGAGGGAGAGCGAGAGGCGGCACAGAGGATTAGGAGGCGGCGCAGAAGTCTGGAAAAGCGGCGCTGGGCACGAACGGC
The DNA here is from genome assembly GCF_905171765.1 of Bufo bufo. Classification (NCBI taxonomy): domain Eukaryota; kingdom Metazoa; phylum Chordata; class Amphibia; order Anura; family Bufonidae; genus Bufo; species Bufo bufo. The sequence continues at coordinate 99,272,977 of NC_053395.1, forward strand.
AGCGGGTGCGGCCGGCACCTTGCATCCCTTGACATCCCCTTGGGCACCTTATTTGTTTGACTGACAGGTTAGTAATAGCTGTTTTTTAGCTAAATAAGCCCACAGATCACATTTATAAGCCCACATTAGGAATCGTGAAGACGCCCTGAACATCAGTATATGTTTAGCTGACAGGGGTAAAACCTGGTGACAGAATCCCTTTAACAAGCAAAATCTGTTGCACAGAACCAATTAAATATGATGACCATGACATTTTTATCCTAATACAAATATATGAACATTTTATTAAATTAAAATATTAATGACTAATTAAATTGGGTAGCCCTATGCTCCGAGTGATATAATTTTGCTCTATGTACCTTATAAAGCCAAAAACAATCAAAATTAAAGGGCAAGAAAAGACAAAAACATCCAGGTACAGGCTATATACGTAGATCTTCACTAGAGATGAGCAAATCGAATCCCACAAAGTTGAATCGATCCGAATTTCAGGATAAATTAGATTCGCCTAGAAGCCAAATTTTCTTGTGCTTTGTGTCAGCGAATGGATTTAACCTGAAATAGTATAAAAAACAAAAAAATTCAAACTTACCTCCTCCATTTGCTCATGACGGGCAGCCAGCCTCCATCTTGCTTGAAGATCTCGGCCAAAATCCCGTGCGGCGCGAGATTACATCATCACGCCGGGCAGCGTGATGACATCATACGTCACCACGCCAGCCGGCGTGATGACGTAATCTCGCGCCGCACAGGATTTGGGCTGATATCTTCAAGCAAGATGGAGGCGGCTGGCTCGTCACAATCAAATGGAGGCGATAAGTTTGATAACATTTTTTTTTTATTGTTAATTTTACACTCAGATGCCGCGATCACGTTTGAACGCGGCCTTGAGGGGTACAATGACGGGGGCGGCACTATCGCAGCTCCCTGTCATTGCACCCACTACTTACAAAAAAAATGCGCTTCGTGACTAAGTAATTTGTCACAAAGCAAATATTTTTGTGAAATTCGGCGAATCACTCGAATCTAACTTTTATTTTAGATAATATATTGGCCTGGAGGGTTTTGACTTTTCTTGCTCTTTAAATACTGCTACTTGCAATCTTTTATTAAAGAGTAACTAAACTTTTGCATAAATTTTTGTTAACCTGTCCCTATTGCCCTAATAACAGTTTTTGTAATATAGTTTATTAAAGCTTGACCAGCATTTAGTAAACCTCTGGGGGGCAGGGGCAGGAGCAGCAATATGCGCTCCTGCCCGTACTTATTGCGCTGCAGCTTCGTTGATAAAAATGGCAGCTTCTTACACCGCTGAGCAGTCAGTGGTGTACAGAGAAGTAGATTTTAAGCGCACAGTGGAATGTGCCCTTTAGGGAGGGAAAAGTGTAATAAAAATACAAAATGCATTAATAAACTATATTACAAAAACTGCTATTAGGGCATTAGGGACAGGTTAATAAAAATTTATACAAAAGTTTTGTTATTCTTTAAACAAAATAAAAATCACATATATACTATCTTCCGTGAAAATAGGTTGCTATTACAAGTTCATGGGTGAGTCGTAGTACTGCACATGGATTATCACTAATTGCTGCTCTGCACATGGCAAGTAGAGATGAAGCCTGGCAATTAGCAGTAAAATGTATATGGGTACTGCAGCTCGGTTGCATAAGTAATGCCTCATTCACATGTCAGTGTTTTGGTCAGTGATTTTCAGTAGTGATTTTTGGATTATCACTAATTGCTGCTCTGCACATGGCAAGTAGAGATGAAGCCTGGCAATTAGCAGTAAAATGTATATGGGTACTGCAGCTCAGTTGCATAAGTAATGCCTCATTCACATGTCAGTGTTTTGGTCAGTGATTTTCAGTAGTGATTTTGAGCCAGAACCAGGTGCAGCTCTAAACACAGAACAGGTGCAGATCTTTTCCTCATAACATATGTCTGTGGAGGCTCCCATCCTGGTTTTGGCTCACAATCACTGATGGAAATCACAGACGAAAACACTGACATGTGAATGAGGCTTAAAAGACAGAGAACTCAAATGAGTGCCACAACCCTTTTAAACAACTGCTCAGCAGGGGTGCTGGTTGTCAGACCCTCACTGATCTGATATTGGTGACCTATTCTGATCAATATTATATCACTGTGCAACTCCTTAAAAGCAACCCCCCTTCAGTCAGCTATGATCTCAGCAAGTCTCGAGGCTGACAGCCTGCAGGGAGAAGAGAGAACTAGATCCTCTACTAATTGTAAAAATGTAGATGACCCCAGGGAGAGGGTTAGTTAGACTTCTGTGTATGTTATCAATCTGCCCATCAGTCAGTGGCTATACTTGCTTTCACATAGGGTAGAGTATTTTTTCCAGGAGAGGCGTGAGAAGATGATCACTTGTTCATCTAATCACCCCTCTGCATCTAATTAGGCTGTTCATTGATGCTTCAACATTTACCAGCAACTGGTTCATGGTTTTGAATACATATATTGCAAACATTTACAACTCTACCCAGACAAACATCAATAAAGTGTATACACTGTCAATATTTTTCCACTTTTCTTATCCTGTCTATATCTGATCTTTAGTGTACAATATGCATACTGCCTCCCTAGCAATGCCCATTACACGCTACAGTAATAGTGACAATAATTATCACTAGAGAGACATATCTAATATATTTGTTTATTTTTATATAATTAGAAAATATTTATAAAGAAAGATTTCTGACCGTAATAAAATATATTTTCGCTCAATAAGTTTTCAATTAGTTCTACAAATTTATTTTGCAAACCAGGGAAAGTTGGACTCCAGCATAAAAGTTCATGGCACAGGGCACCACTCAAATATGTGTATCATATTTATCCTGGCTTTGTAGTTATTTGCTTTTCCATAAAAGCTCATTCTATACCTGTTTATACAAGAGGCTTTTGCATCACTTATGGTTGCATTTTATCTAAAAAATGACAGAATTTTTTTAACAACCCTTTTTATACACATAAACGTGGCCAATATTTTCTGTTAGGTTGTTGGCGATCCTAGATATGTCAACTGTAATTAGTGATGAGCGTCAGGGGTCATATTCGAATTCGCGATATTTCGCAAATATTTTGTAGAATATTTGTTGAATATTCGCGAATTTGAATATTCGTTATATTCTACATTTATTTTACTCGAAAAATCTGCAAGGTAATGATAGCGTAATATGCAAATATTACACGATCAATACAGGCATGGGTCAAAAATGAATATATAGCACTATATAATTTAGTGCTATATATTAGTTTTTTAGAAATATTTGTCATTTTATTCCATCTAAGTTACTTAAGCAGGGAGGAATCATGACTTCAGATGGAAAAAAATTACGAATATTCAAAAAAATTCATATATAGAGCAATATAGATAATATAGTGCTATATTCGTTATTCAGAATATTCGTATTATTATAAAACAAGAATATAGAGCAATATAGCGAATATTCAAAAAAAAATTGAATATAGAACAATTTAGCTGATATAGTGCTATAATCTTTTTTTTTATAGTTGTAATTTTTTTCCAATCTGGACTTCAGATGACAAAAAAATTACAACTATATAGCACTATATTAGCTAAATTGCTCTACATTCATTTTTTCGAATATTTGCTATATTGCTATATATTCTTGTTTTAGAATATTACGACTATTCAAAAAAACGAATATATAGCACTATATCGAATATATTCTATTCTGACTCAGATTGTTGTAATAGCGATGTATCCCTAGTAAAACCTCTATGCCTGGCCTGTATAAGCAGATATAATCACTGCGGACAATCCTTATCAGATAGCTTGAACTCACCAACACCGAGTTTATCCGAGTAAGTTTCTTTATTCTGTAAGCCAGATAACTGAGTACAGCAGAACAGATGGATTGTAGTGTTGTGCGGTCAAAAGATGATGCTTTTGCAAGCTTGCATGAGAATACATGTGTACCTGTTGAATCCCTGGAGCAGAATGAATATACAGGAAGTGATGTACACAGAAGAAGGGGTGGAGCAATGAAATGAAATGAGTCAAAGATATAACAGAAAAACAAGCGCATTACCAAAAACGGACATTAGATGGGAGCATATAACCAAATCTAGAATATCATAATAATTAAACTATATAGATTTAACTGTATAGCAGCACACTCCCCGTCTGGCATTGAAAATGTCACTATTTAAACCATAACGGTAGTTACATAATTGCAAATAAACAACAGTGCAATTTGCTTGATGTCCGAGGACCTGAAAAACATAAAGAGAACAGGCATATAACTAAAATGTAAGGCTCAAGTATATCAATCAAAGTTCAAACACTTCTTGCTTGAAGTTTCAGGCAGGATTCAGCAGCCTAGGCAAATAAGTTCATTCTCTAAAGGGCAAGAGCCGAACAAGTTCCATGATAGGCCTGATGGAAGTCTTTACAGTCCCTTGTCTTGCAACTTTCACCTCCACCTTGCGTACCTTACCGTCATCACTAGGAACGCTCTTCACAATAAGTCCCATAGGCCACTTGATTCTTTTGGCTTGCTAGTCCATGAGCAGAACAAGATCTCCAACTTTTATGTTAGGGTACTGTCGTTGCCATTTCCTGCGTCCTTGCAGAGTGGAAAGATACTCCATCTTCCAACGATTCCAGAAGCGGTTGGCAAGGTTCTGTACTCGCTTCCATTGATTAAAGCACAGATTTCCATCTTTAAAGTTTCCAGGTGGAACAGGAACGGACCCAAGCTTCTGGGTAAGCAGGGTAGCTGTGGTAAGGATAGTTGGGTTTTCTGGATCTATAGACACTGGAACAAGTGGTCTTGAGTTGATTATGGCAGATGCTTCTGCCAAGAAGGTGGTTAGAATCTCGTGGGTAAGTCTTGTGGAGTTCAAGTCCATAAACATAAAGTCCAGTATTTTTCGTGTGATGCCTATAATTCTCTCCCATGAGCCGCCCATGTGGGAAGAATGAGGAGGATTGAAAATCCATGTACAACCCTTTTCAGTTAAAAGTTCTTGGATTGGCTTAGAGTTGAGTTGTAACTCCTTACAGGCTCCAACGAAATTAGTTCGACAGTCAGACCTCAGTGTTTTGACTGGTCCTCTGATGGCAAGAAATTGTCTTAGAGCGTTGATGAAGCTTTAGGTATCCATAAATTCTATCACTTCAATGTGTACTGCACACACACTCATGCAAGTGAACAGCACTGCCCATTGTTTACTGATTGCTTGGCCACCTCAAGTTCTGCGGGCTGTTATCATCCATGGCCCAAAGACATCCAATATGAGAGAAAGGTGGGTCAGTACTGCGTTGTCAGCCCAAGACGAGTCTTTGTTCACTTCTGGTGACGAGGGTTGTAACTTCAGGACGAATCTCTGGATCCTTGTCAGGTTCTAGAAGACCGAAGACGTCAGCTGTGGTCTCTTCTGTGTGATCCAGCAGGAATTCAGGACCTGTTAACCAGGAAGAATTTGAAAATACACTTGCAGGCACTGGCCTAGTAGCATGATCTGCAGGATTAATTTCAGATGGGGCATATTGCCATTGTTCAGGTTTAGATGATTTCCTGATTCTTTCTACACGGTTGCTGACATAGAAACATAGAAACATAGAATGTGTCGGCAGATAAGAACCATTTGGCCCATCTAGTCTGCCCAATATACTGAATACTATGGATAGCCCCCGGCCCTATCTTATATGAAGGATGGCCTTATGCCTATCCCATGCATGCTTAAACCCCTTCACTGTATTTGCAGCTACCACTTCTGCAGGAAGGCTATTCCATGCATCCACTACTCTCTCAGTAAAGTAATACTTCCTTATATTACTTTTAAACCTTTGCCCCTCTAATTTAAAACTGTGTCCTCTTGTGGTAGTTTTTCTTCTTTTAAATATGCTCTCCTCCTTTACCGAGTTGATTCCCTTTATGTATTTAAAAGTTTCTATCATATCCCCTCTGTCTCTTCTTTCTTCCAAGCTATACATATTAAGGTCCTTTAACCTTTCCTGGTAAGTTTTATCCTGCAATCCATGTACTAGTTTAGTAGCTCTTCTCTGAACTCTCTCTAGAGTATCTATATCCTTCTGGAGATATGGCCTCCAGTACTGCGCACAATACTCCAAGTGAGGTCTCACCAGTGTTCTGTACAGCGGCATAAGCACTTCACTCTTTCTACTGCTTATACCTCTCCCTATACATCCAAGCATTCTGCTGGCATTTCGTGCTGCTCTATTACATTGTCTTCCCACCTTTAAGTCTTCTGAAATAATTACTCCTAAATCCCTATCCTCAGATACTGAGGTCAGGACTGTGTCAAATATTCTATATTATGCCCTTGGGTTTTTACGCCCCAGGTGCATTATCTTGCACTTAGGCCTCTTTCACACGACCGTTGTGTGCACCCGTGGCCGTTGTGCCGTTTTCCGTTTTTTTTCGCGGACCCCATGACTTTCAATGGGTCCGTGGAAAAAACGGAAAATGCACCGTTTTGCAGCCGCATCCGAGATCCGTGTTTCCTGGCCGTGAAAAAAATATGACCTGTCCTATTTTTTTCACGGCCAACGGTTCACGGACCCATTCAAGTCAATGGGTCCGTGAAAGAACACGGATGCACACAAGATTGGCATCCGTGTCCGTGATCCGTGGCCGTAGGTTACTTTTTATACAGACGGATCCGAAGATCCGTCTGCTTAAAAGCTTTTTCATAGCTGAGTTTTCACTTCGTGAAAACTCAGAACCGACAGTATATTCTAACACAGAGGCGTCCCCATGGTGATGGGGACGCTTCTAGTTAGAATACACTACAAACTGTGTACAAGACTGCCCCCTGCTGCCTGGCAGCACCCGATCTCTTACAGGGGGCCGTGATCAGCACAATTAACCCCTTCAGGTGCGGCACCTGAAGGGGTTAATTGTACTATCATGTCCCCCTGTAAGAGATCAGGGCTGCCAGGCAGCAGGGGGCAGACCCTCCCCCCCTCCCCAGTTTGAATATCATTGGTGGCCAGTGCGGCCCCCCCCTCCCTCTATTGTAATTATTCGTTGGTGGCACAGTGTGCGCCCCCCCCCTCCCTCCCTCTATTGTAATAATCTGTTGGTGGCACAGTGTGCGCCCCCCATCGGCCCCCCCTCCCTCTATAGCATTAACAACATTGGTGGCCAGTGTGCGGCCTCCCATCCCCCCCCCCCATCATTGGTGGCAGCGGAGTTCCGATCAGAGTCCCAGTTTAATCGCTGGGGCTCCGATCGGTAACCATGGCAACCAGGACGCTACTACAGTCCTTGTTGCCATGGTTACTTAGCAATAGTACAATAGTAGAAGATTTATACTTACCTGCTGGTGGCTGCTGTGATGTTCGTGTCCGGCCGGGAGCTCCACCTACTGGTAAGTGACAGGTCCGTGCGGCGCATTGCTAAATGATCTGTCACTTACCAGTAGGAGGAGCTCCCGGCCGGACACGAACATCGCAGCTCCCAGGTAAGTATGAATCTTTTACTATTGTACTATTGCTAGTAACCCGCTGCCACCAATGATCGGGGGGGGGGGGAGATGGGAGGCCGCACACTGGCCACCAATGTTGTTAATGCTATAGAGGGAGGGGGGCCGATGGGGGGCGCACACTGTGCCACCAACGATTTATTACAATAGAGGGAGGAAGGGGGGGGGCGCACACTGTGCCACCAACGATTTATTACAATAGAGGGAGGAAGGGGGGGGGGCACACTGTGCCACCAACGATTTATTACAATAGAGGGAGGAAGGGGGGGGGCGCACACTGTGCCACCAAACGATTTATTACAATAGAGGGAGGAAGGGGGGGGCGCACACTGTGCCACCAACGATTTATTACAATAGAGGGAGGAAGGGGGGGGGGGCGCACACTGTGCCACCAACGAATTATTACAATAGAGGGAGGAAGGGGGGGGGAGGGGGCCGCACTGGCCACCAATGATATTCAAACTGGGGAGGGAGGGGGGGTCTGCCCCCTGCTGCCTGGCAGCCCTGATCTCTTACAGGGGGATATGATAGTACAATTAACCCCTTCAGGTGCGGCACCTGAGGGGTTAATTGTGCTGATCACGGCCCCCTGTAAGAGATCGGATGCTGCTAGGCAGCAGGGGGCAGTCATGTACACAGTTTGTAGTATATTCTAACTAGAAGCGTCCCCATCACCATGGGAACGCCTCTGTGTTAGAATATACTGTCGGAAATGAGGTTTCACGATCTAACTCATATCCGACAGTATATTCTAACATAGAGGCGTTCCCATGGTGATGGGGACGCTTCAAGTTAAAATATACCATCGGATTGGAGAAAACTCTGATCCGATGGTATAAAAGGGACTCCAGACTTTACATTGAAAGTCATTAGGGACAGATCCGTTTGAAATGGCACCATATTGTGTCAACGTCAAACGGATCCGTCCCCATTGACTTGCATTGTAAATCAAGGAAGACCCACGGACGAAAAAACGGTCACGGATCACGGAAAAATGGGACCCCGTTTTGCGGACCGTGAAAATATACTGTCGTGTGCAATAAGCCTTATCCACATTAAATTTCAGTTTCCAGAGTTCTGACCATTCTTCTAGTTTTCCTAAATCCTTTTCCATTTGGCGTTTCCCTCCAGGAACATCAACCCTGTTACATATCTTTGTGTCATCAGCAAAAAGACAAACCTTACCAGCGAGGCCTTTTGCAATATCACTTATGAAGATATTAAACAAAATCGGTCCCAGTACAGATCCCTGTGGAACCCCACTGGTAACATTACCTTGTTTTGAATGTTCTCCATTGACTACAACCCTCTGTTGTCTGTCACTCAGCCACTGCCTAATCCACTCAACAATATGGGAGTCCATGCTCAATGACTGCAGTTTATTGATAAGTCTTCTATGTGGGACAGTGTCAAAAGCCTTACTAAAATCTAGATATGCGATGTCTACTGCACCTCCACCGTCTATTATTTTATTCACCCAGTCAAAAAAATTTATAAGATTTGTTTGACATGATCTCCCTGAAGTAAACCCATGTTGTTTTTCATCTTGCAATCCATGGGATTTTAGATGTTCCACAATCCTATCCTTTAATAGGGTTTCCATTAATTTGCCTACTATTGATGTCAGACTCACTGGTCTATAGTTGCTCGATTCTTCCCTACTACCTTTCTTGTGAATGGGCACGACATTTGCCAATTTCCAATCTTCCATAGACATAGACAATCTTCCATAGACATAGAAACGTTTAGTCTGGTTGTATATGTAGCCCAGAACAACCTTACTGTCTGTGTAGAATTTGGTGTCATCTATCTGAATGTCTAGCTCGCGTAATAGGAAATCTGCGAGTTCTACAGCTAGCACAGTTCCACAAAGTTCAAGCCTAAACGGCCACTAGATGGGAGCATATAACCAAATATAGAATATCATAAGAACTAAACTATATAGATTTAACTGTGTAGCAGCACATATTTGCTTTTCGTCTTTTATTTTTTTTTTAAATCTGTACAGTTGTTTCACTTCGGCATACTCCTTCCTGACAAGTGTCCCCGTATACTATCGGATCTGAGTTTTCACAATCTAACTGAGATCGTGAAAACTCAGATTCGATGGTATAGTCTAACCCCCAGGCGTTCCCATGGCTTGTCGGGGCGGAGTATGCTAAAAAGCGAATATATTCGATATAGTGCTATATATTTGTTTTTTAGAATATTCGTCATTTTTCCCATCTAAAGTCATGATTCCTCCCTGCTTAAGTTGCTTGTGGGCCAATGACTCATTGGCCCACAAGCAAGAAGCAGGGAGGAATCATGTTTTTTTAGATGTAAAAAAATGACGAATATTCGATATAGCGAATATATAGCACTATATTTGAAATATTTGCGAATTCTCGAAGTTGCGATATTCGAGATAAATTCACTCTCAACACTAGTCGTAATGACCCATACTATAAAGTTAATACATTCTTTATGGGTCACAGAACACAGTATACTACACAATAAATGCTGAAAAATAAATCTCAATAAACAATGTTCAAATTGCTGTTTATATAATGTATATAATGTATTTAGTACATTATATTTAACCAAAAAGGGTTCCTATGAAAAAATACTTATCCCTCAGAATTCACGGTCTCATACAACTAGATTAAAGAAAAGATAAAACGTTATAACCACTAGAAAACAGAGGTAAAATAAAAAGGCTTGCGTTACATGAGTTGTGCGCCAACTATATTTGAGATATATTATACTTTAAATCCAAAATCTAAAATAAAAAATGACATTTTTGGGAGGTTTTCTGAAGGTAGCATAATATAGTGGGGGATAGGCTGAGCAGAAACAGCCCTGCTTCCCTTATCCCCCATCCTCAGTGATTTACAGCTTTTCCCTCCACAACTTTTCTTGGAGTAGATATGTTGCAAATGTACTGGAGTTGCAGTTGACATTTTACCAAAATTTTGCATGGAGACAATGTAATGGTGGAGGCATCGGCCTCAGCTCATTCATCATTATTTACATCAGAAACTGGTGTAAATAATGACTGATATGCGCGGCATCTCTTAGCTGCCTTAGATTTCATTCTGCCATAGGAGCCATGTAATTTATGATGAGGAGCTAACCTCGTCCGTGTGCTAGAATGAAATCTACGGCAGCTCGTGTACTTATTATTTATGTCCCTGGATCTGAGACTTTTCTGCACCAAAAACAAGCAAAAGGGGAATAATTAATTTCCCCTTATATATCTTTGCCTCTATCTTTGTTGCACTCAGATAAGGGTCCTCGGAGAACTGCTTTACTATTAAAACAGAATTGTTTGTGTTCTTTATTTCAACCAGTCATATCTTTATTGTGCTTGTGTACCATAATGACTTAGTTCATGCCACCCCTTTTCTTTTTTTCTACAGGAAACACAATGACCGTATCATATATGACCGGACTTACACTTGGTTCAGCTGTTGCTTATTTTGCCTACAGCTTGGCTAATACATCTCAAAATATTTGTTTCCATCCAGAAATATACAACAGTTCCTTGCCGCCAGAGCTTTAAAACAGTACTATGAAAGTAATTGCATAGCATTTTATGTTGTTTTTTTTTTCACTTCCTATACAGGTTTATTCATGGTGTTCTAATTACTACTATCAAATCTCTGATTAGCCCTTTTTTCAAACATTATTCCTTGAAAACATTTCTTGATGTTGGTATTCACTTTTAAGTCAATAAATGGTTTCTTTAAAGGGGTTGTGCAAGTGTGCGGGGAGAGGGGTTGCAACACGCCCACCCACCTTGGCCAGACCTGTAAAATAATGCTTACTTACCTGCTTCCAGGTCTGGGCATCTCTGCTGTGCTCCCTTGATGCAAACATTTGGCTTGACATGGCTGCAGCTAATCACTGGCCACAGCAGTGACCTGCTCCCCTTACATCATGATGCAAGAGGAGAAAGTCACTGTCAGATGTTTACAGCAAGGGAGTGCAAGCAGAGCAACACAGGCCTGGAAGAGGAGTGTCGAGCTAGCACTAAGAAGCAGGTAAGTAAGCTTCCTTTTACAGGTCTGACCAAGAAGGGGGGTTTGCAAAACACACACACACACAAATTGCACAACCCCTTTAATATTTCAAAAATATGGATTACTAAACATCCCTTGACTGTTTGCTAGTCTGTACCTAACTCATGGTAACGAGGTGAGAGTGTCACTGCAAAATTTGTATCAGGGTCTCCAGTATACCACATATTACACTACATTATATTATGCCATTTTTAATGTTGGGGTCTTCTTATATGGCAGAAAGGCATGTGGGACACTTCAGCCACTTCAGGTGCCATCTCTATAACTATATAACTCTCTGTGGATGTGGCAAAATTTCTGGCTAAAGTATGGCATTCATAGTATTACTGTATGTACTGTGGTAGATTTAAAAATAATTTATATGGTTGCTATGGACAGCAGACCAAAACATGGAAAAATCTGTAAACTATTTATATTGAGAATATGGTAAAACGGAATATAATATAAGATTTCAGACAAAGGAATAATGCTAATTATGGAAATGCTACCATAAGCTTTTAAAGTGATCCTAATTTACCATGAGTCTTCTATGGAAATTCTGATTTAAAAAAATCTTTATGGTGCCTTCACATGTGGCAGAAATTTGTTGCAGAAAAATTTCCGCGACTGAATATCAGTTCCTTTCATCTGAATGGGCCTTGCAGAAATCCATGTGCTGCTTACCAAAACAGCCTTATTCAATTCAATGGAAGTCACAGAGAATTTTCTGCAACAAAATCTACCATGTGTAAAGGCACCCTTAGGCCGAGTTCACACGAACGTGTGTGACCCGTGCCTGTGCTGCGGCCCGCAAATAGCGGGCCGCAATGCACGATCGCCGGCCGTAGGTCAGCCGCATCGGATCGCGGACCCATTCACTTTAATGGGTCCGCGATCCGGCCGTTCCGCTAAAAGAATGGACTTGTTCTATCTTTTAGCGGAATGGAAGTACGGGACGTAACCCCACGGAGGCACTCCGTAGTGCTTCCGAGGGGTCCCGTCCCGTGCGGCCGTTTTGCGATTCCGGATTTGCGGACCCATTGAAGTGAATGGGTCCGCATCCGTGATGCGGAATTCACACGGAACTGTGGCCGTGTATTGCAATACGGCCACAGATCACACACGTTCGTGCGAACTTAGCCTTAGGGTGCATTCACATGCAGCAGATTTATTTGTCCCTGGTTCTATAAATGATGCAGCTTCTAAATGCAGTATATAAATGTTTACTTGCCAAGTATGCTAGTAAGAATATTTAAGGCATAATGATATGAGAAAAGTGCAGTAAAAGTATACTGCACTTTTCTCATATCATTATGGTATACTGGAGACCCTGATACAAATTTTGCAGTGACACTCTCACCTCGTTACCATGAGTTAGGTACATGAGCTAGCCAGATGTTAAAGTACTCAGCAGTAAAACAGGAGGAACCAACTGATGTTTTCAGATGAAGATATCAAGAAGTGCTAAACTATGATTACTTTTAATGATATGAGCTTGTGATTGTTAAAATTAAAGTTATTGGGCATTGTAACAGAACTGTATGCTTTTGTGTTTTTAAACTTTAAAGGGACTTTAAAGTTGCAAACTGCAGAACAAGGGTAATACACATTAAGGTTTGTTTTGTGGTTCACTCTTGCTGTGTTACAGAAAAAAATGGATTAAAATGGAAAATCTGCACAAAAAGTGAAACTTTACCTCTATTTTTCTTTCATTCTTGAGGAACAGCTAAAAGGTTAACAAAGTTTATAAAATCAGTTTCGACTAATTTGAGTGGTGTACTTTCTAAAATGGGGTAATTTATGGATGGTTTTGTGGGGCTATGTAAGCCCCACAAAATTTATAACTGGGTCCTTAAAAAGTGAGTTTTGGAAATTTTCGTAAAGATTTTAAAAATTGTTTCTAAAATTCGAAGCCCTCTTATGTGGATTCGTATATGAGAAGCTAAAAAAAAAATGCTACATTGAATTATCAAAACCTGCTACTTACATTATTTTTGGATGCTGAAGTTGAGATTAAAGATGGTTATATTCAGAACAGGGAATTCAGGAACCCTATTCACTACTCAGATAAAACAGTTTTAATCCAGAGTATGTGAAACAATCTCTTACATATGGACATAGTTCTTTGCGCTTGTGCAGAATTAATTGTGAAGATATAAATAGTAAAAAAATATATATGGATGGGCACTCGTATGTGGAAATATAGGACACTATTTATTCATATAATATAAAATATAATAAAATCACAATATGATAAAACAGCAATGTATTAAAACACAGTTGGAGAAATTGATATAGAAACCATTTGGGCAGGGGCTGATAACTCCAAATCTCTCTCTCTGGTTTCCCCAGCGTGGGCCCAATAAGTCCTGGATGTTTGATAAGTACTATTGGATTTGGAGAAAAAAAAAATAGCGTGACCAGCCTCCGCTTACTTAGGTAATGTTCCTCCTGCAAACTTCATACAATATTACACACAACAATCCTTAAAAAAAACGCACCAATTGTGAGAATGATGACAAAAAATAAGTCCTATATTTGATTTAAAAAAATCACACTATTGTGCCGATACCCTGTTTCCCCGAAAATAAGACAGTGTCTTATATTAATTTTTGCTCCAAAAGATACGCTAGGTCTTATTTTCAGGGGATGTCTTATTTTTCCATAAAGAAAAATACGGTACACATTTATTGTTGAACAAAAAAAAAGGAAATCAGGGTGGGGAGGGGGATCACTTAAAATGGCACAGGGTGATCAGAGAAGGGAATTAAAATGACACAGGGGTATCAGGGTGGGGAGGGGGATCACTTAAAATGACACAGGGGGATCAGAAGGGGGAATCAAAATGGTACAGGAGAATCAGAGGGGGGATTACTATAGCATTTTAGTACCCCCTTATAATCCTCCTGTGTCATTTTGATTCCCCCTACTGATCCCCCTGTGTCATTTTAAATGATCCCCCTCCCCACCCTGATACCCCTGTGTCATTATGATTCCCCCCTCTGATCACCCTGTGTCATTTTAATTACCGTTTTTAGTCTCCCCCCCATCTTCACCAGACATCCCCCACCTTCCATCAGATATTCCCCCCCCTACCTGTCACCCCGTCCCCTGTGTGTCCGTGCCAGCCAAGTTGTGAGACTTCATCAGGGCAGAGCGAGCAGCGGGCGGAAGAAGGCGGCAGCTTGTCCTGGCGGTGGCTGCGGCCAATCAGTGAGCTCCTTACATTCTGGGGTGGCTTGCTTTATAATCGGGGAGGCATTATGTTCGGCGGATGCTTTATAATCGGGGAGGCATTACGGTATGTTCGGCCGATGCTTTATAATCGGGAAGGCCTTATTTTCGGGGGATGCTTTATTATCGGGGAGGCCTTATTTTCGGGGGGATGCCTTATATTACAGCGATAGGCAAAACTAGAGGTACAGCCACACAAAATCCAGGGAATGCAGGTCAGCGTGCACGCCAAGCACACTCTGCTTTTAACCCCGTCCGGTGCCATTACAGCTTTCATCGGATCCAGGGATGCAAGTACCAACATGCACGCTGAGCCCACCATATACTTCTCCTGGAGCCAAATGGCCACTGGTAGGTTCTATATAAGCAGACTCAGTTTTATACTGACTTTAAAACCAGCCTCCAGGACAGATTAACTGGTCAGGTGTGCATGACTCAAAGGAGATCGCCACGCCTCCAATACATACTACAAAGAAAAAAATTTGGGAATTGAGTCAGCACAACCTGTATATAGGTGCAGATCACTATGGCGAAATACATATACAAACGGAGAATACAAATGTGATCGCACTCTATATCCAGCATTCTGCCCTGCCTCCATGCTGGATGAGACATTGGTGAACATTTTGGCCAAAGCGTAATAAGCCACTCACCGCGTCAAGGTTGCCTCCATTTGAGTGGTCCCTATCACTAGTTCCTACCTGTTCATGGGCCATGACAGCCACACAAAATCCAGGGAATGCAGGTCAGCGTGCACGCCAAGCACACTCTGCTTTTAACCCCGTCCGGTGCCATTACAGCTTTCATTGGATCCAGGGATGCAAGTACCAACATGCACGCTGAGCCCACCATATACTTCTCCTGGAGCCAAATGGCCACTGGTAGGTTCTATATAAGCAGACTCAGTTTTATACTGACTTTAAAACCAGCCTCCAGGACAGATTAACTGGTCAGGTGTGCATGACTCAAAGGAGATCGCCATGCCTCCAATACATACTACAAAGAAAAAAAATTGGGAATTGAGTCAGCACAACCTGTATATAGGTGCAGATCACTATGGCGAAATACATATACAAACGGAGAATACAAATGTGATCGCACTCTATATCCAGCATTCTGCCCTGCCTCCATGCTGGATGAGACATTGGTGTACATTTTTGCCAAAGCGTAATAAGCCACTCACCGCGTCAAGGTTGCCTCCATTTGAGTGGTCCCACTCCCTATCACTAGTTCCTACCTGTTCATGGGCCATGACAGCCACACAAAATCCAGGGAATGCAGGTCAGCGTGCACGCCAAGCACACTCTGCTTTTAACCACTCAAATGGAGGCAACCTTGACGCGGTGAGTGGCTTATTACGCTTTGGCCAAAATGTACACCAATGTCTCATCCAGCATGGAGGCAGGGCAGAATGCTGGATATAGAGTGCGATCACATTTGTATTCTCCGTTTGTATATATATTTCGCCATAGTGATCTGCACCTATATACAGGTTGTGCTGATTCAATTCCCAAATTTTTTTCTTTGTAGTATGTATTGGAGGCGTGGCGATCTCCTTTGAGTCATGCACACCTGACCAGTTAATCTGTCCTGGAGGCTGGTTTTAAAGTCAGTATAAAACTGAGTCTGCTTATATAGAACCTACTAGTGGCCATTTGGCTCCAGGAGAAGTATATGGTGGGCTCAGCGTGCATGTTGGTACTTGCATCCCTGGATCCGATGAAAGCTGTAATTGCACCGGACGGGGTTAAAAGCAGAGTGTGCTTGGCGTGCACGCTGACCTGCATTCCCTGGATTTTGTGTGGCTATAATGGCCCATGAACAGGTAGGAACTAGTGATAGGGACCACTCAAATGGAGGCAACCTTGATGCGGTGAGTGGCTTATTACGCTTTGGCCAAAATGTACACCAATGTCTCATCCAGCATGGAGGCAGGGCAGAATGCTGGATATAGAGTGCGATCACATTTGTATTCTCCGTTTGTATATGTATTTCTCCATAGTGATCTGCACCTATATACAGGTTGTGCTGACTCAATTCCCCAATTTTTTTCTTTGTAGTATGTATTGGAGGCGTTGCGATCTCCTTTGAGTCATGCACACCTGACCAGTTAATCTGTCCTGGAGGCTGGTTTTAAAGTCAGTATAAAACTGAGTCTGCTTATATAGAACCTACCAGTGGCCATTTGGCTCCAGGAGAAGTATATGGTGGGCTCAGCGTGCATGTTGGTACTTGCATCCCTGGATCCGATGAAAGCTGTAATGGCACCGGATGGGGTTAAAAGCAGAGTGTGCTTGGCGTGCACGCTGACCTGCATTCCCTGGATTTTGTGTGGCTGTCATGGCCCATGAACAGGTAGGAACTAGTGATAGGGACCACTCAAATGGAGGCAACCTTGACGCGGTGAGTGGCTTATTACGCTTTGGCCAAAATGTTCACCAATGTCTCATCCAGCATGGAGGCAGGGCAGAATGCTGGATATAGAGTGCGATCACATTTGTATTCTCCGTTTGTATATGTATTTCGCCATAGTGATCTGCACCTATATACAGGTTGTGCTGACTCAATTCCCAATTTTTTTTTCTTTGTAGTATGTATTGGAGGCGTGGCGATCTCCTTTGAGTCATGCACACCTGACCAGTTAATCTGTCCTGGAGGCTGGTTTTAAAGTCAGTATAAAACTGAGTCTGCTTATATAGAACCTACCAGTGGCCATTTGGCTCCAGGAGAAGTATATGGTGGGCTCAGCGTGCATGTTGGTACTTGCATCCCTGGATCCGATGAAAGCTGTAATGGCACCGGACGGGGTTAAAAGCAGAGTGTGCTTGGCGTGCACGCTGACCTGCATTCCCTGGATTTTGTGTGGCTGTCATGGCCCATGAACAGGTAGGAACTAGTGATAGGGACCACTCAAATGGAGGCAACCTTGACGCGGTGAGTGGCTTATTACGCTTTGGCCAAAATGTACACCAATGTCTCATCCAGCATGGAGGCAGGGCAGAATGCTGGATATAGAGTGCGATCACATTTGTATTCTCCGTTTGTATATGTATTTCTCCATAGTGATCTGCACCTATATACAGGTTGTGCTGACTCAATTCCCAAAACTAGAGGTAGGTCTTATTTTCAGGGGATGTCTTATTTTTGGGGAAACAGGGTATACCGCTGACATTAGTGCTGTCCTATGTCAATGAAAGGTGTATCCGAAGATAATTATACACAGAGCGCTCCACATGTGTGATATTTCTTCCGCACTTGACACTCTTTATAAACTGTATCCAATTCCTGTTATATTGGCTGTATACTGTTGCAATCTATCAGAGTTCAATTGCTGACAAGAGAAATCCTTAGTACATGACTAGGTACAGTTCGTTACTTTCCCTTCTAGTATGCCTCATAAGATTTTACCCACTCTTGTTGGCTTACCTGCGCCTGTGTTGTTTGTTTGATGGGACTTGCAGGTAAGTCTTTACTCCGTTCTATACGCCGGCGTCCCGGCTGTGGAGTTGCTCGCGTCCCACGTGTCTCTTACAGCTGATTCTCAGAGCTTAATCCAATGTGAGGATCACGGACTTTCGATTCCAGGCGCTGGTAGATGACGTGTTGAGGTCTTTTGTTGTATGATGTGAAGATTCCTTTTTCTTTATAGTGCACTAGATTCCATAAAAAAGCGGGGTATTCATCCAAGGTTTTATGCCAAACGCGTTTCGGGGAGACGCTTTCCCCTTCCTAAGTGGCATACCACAATTCCATCGGTCAGTGTGATTTATACTGATTATTGGTCTCTCAAAAGATCCGATCTGGATCTTAATTGTATCCAAAAAAACGGTCTAGATCAGATTCCTGGATGTTGTTTTACATCCCTGCGGCTTGTTTGCAGTTTCAGTGCGATATTTTCCATAAAGGTGCGTTTTTTCTACTATATTTGCAGTTTTATATCTATAATTTAGTTAATTTACAATTACTCATATAAAACATTCCATTCTTGTATTGAAATCCTTAATGCAGGAAGTCCTTTGTGGTTTTTTTCTCAATATGTACTACTGCTGCCATTTATTCGATAAAAACAATACATGTCATTCAATACCATATATAGATAAAATTTAGACTATAAAAAATGTATAAAAATATATATAAAATCAGTCAGTAACATGCTTATTGCAGATTTCACAATTTCTGTATAGAAGGAATGTTTTCCCTCAACTAATAGGTCTCTTCAGAGCCTATTTTAACTGAAAACGCATCTGCGGTTTAGTTGCGTTTTCTTTAAATCTGGATGCGTTTTATCTCCCACCCACATTGTTGTGGGATCCGTCATGGATATTTTACACGCAAAAAAAAACCTTCTTTGCATGAAGGATATTTTCCGAGGGTAATGTCTGTCTATAATTTTCATTGATTCTTGGTACCTGGACGGTGTAGAAAGGGGGGGGGGGGCATGTGGGGTAGAGGGAGAGTTGAAGTGCTGGAATAATCAGCCTAACATGCAACTCTGCATAGACACCCACACGGACCACCCTATTTTCATATAAAACCGAATATTTCCAGTTCTGCATTTAAACCCTTCAGCAAGAGGCTGCCGAATTCATATATTTTCCTGGATTCTGCTCTTGATAATCTCTCAATCTGATTTCCTCACCGCCAATGTTTTTCCACCTTCTCCAGCGCCATGAAAGAGAGACCCCTAGGGTCTTGGTTGTGTACATCCTTGAAATGTCTGAATAGCGAATGTTTTTCATAACCTTTGGTGATGTTGTTTAGGTGTTCTGCTATCCTGACTTTCAAGGTGCGTTTGGTTCTGCCTATGTACTGTCTCAGACATGGACACTGGATTAGGTAGATAACATTGACGGAGTTGCAGGTAAGGAAGTGTTTGATGGTCATAGAGTGAGAGTTTTGTGTGGAGGTAACTGATGTTTTTTTTCTTGGGAACTTGGTTTTCTTACAGCCTAAGCATCTCCCACATCTGAAAAAGCCTTTTGGTTGAAGCCAATTTATTGTTGGGCCTTTTTTAATTCTCTCTTTCACTGAGGGGGCTATTTGGATTCCTAAATTCGGAGCCCTTGAATATGTGATTCTAGGAGTTGGGGGCAGGAGCACCCCTATGGTTTTATCATTATGTAAGTGATGCCAATGGGATTTTATGATATGCTCAATCTGCCTTGCCTGGGTGTTGTATGGCAGAATAATTCTAAAACCAAAATTTTCTTCTTGTTTAGATTTTTGTGTTGACTCAAAGAAGGTCTTCCTATCTAAATTCTTTACTTTCACAAGAGCTTCATTTATAATTGATTCTGGATAATCCTTTTCTTTAAATTGATTACTCATAGAGTTGGCCTCCTCCTCAAATTTACCATCCTCCGTGCAGTTCCGCTTGAGTCGGCGAAACTGTTCGAAGGGAATATTTGTTAACCACCTTGGCAGGTGGCAACTTGAGAAAGGAATATACCCATTTTTGGCCGTAGGTTTGTGGAATGTATTGCATAAGTATCTATTGTCTCTTCGTGTAATCTCAATGTCCAGAAATTCAACCATTTCACTTCTAATGTTGGAAGTAAATTTCAGATTGTTCATATTGTCATTTATTTTACTGACAAATTTGTCAAGGTTTTCTTTTGTTCCACCCCAAATGAAAATAATATCATCTATATATCGCCGCCATAGGACCAGGTCTGCCCCCAGTTCGGGGTTGATATTATTGGCCTCCCAATGTGCCAAGAATAAATTGGCATAACTGGGGGCAAACCTGGTACCCATGGCGGTTCCTCTCTTCTGTAAATAAAATTGGTCAGAGAAGAAAAAATTATTGTGATGCAAGATGTGGTTCACTCCCTCCAACACATAGTCAATTTGGTTCTTATTCCATAACTCATTTCCAGATAATTGTTCCCTCAGAGCTGTAATGCCCTGGTCGTGGTTAATGATGGTATAGAGGGACTGGACGTCCAATGTACCCATAATCCAATGGTCATGGACGTCCAGACCCTCCAAAATACCCACGATCTCATTCGTGTCACGTATATAGGATTTGATTTTCCTCACTTCAGGTTGAAGTAGGGTGTCTATGTACTGTGACAAGTTGACTGTTAGGGATCCAATGCCCGAGATGATGGGACGACCTGGTGGGTCCACAATACTCTTGTGGACCTTTGGTAGGCAATAAAAAAATTGGTAATCTACCTGGTGTGTCCATAATGAAATTGTGTTCTTGTTGTGTTAAAATTCCCTGTTGTAGCCCTTTTCACAATAATGAGAAAGAGCCTGTTTAAAAACCTCCATAGGATCTGTTTTCAAGGGGGTATATGTGGCCTGATCTGCCAACTGCTTGAGGCATTCAGTATTATATTGATCCTCTCCCCAGATCACTATGGCCCCCCCTTTATCTGCAGGGCGGATGACTACTTTTTCATTTTTCTGTAACTCTCTTATGGCTTTCATCTCCCCATTTGTTAAGTTATTTCTATATCCTTTTTTATTTTCAGTTTTTTCAAATCTGCTTCCACACTTTTTTTTTTTTACTATATATATATATATATATATATATATATATATATATTTTAAATATTTTTTTACTATTTATATCCAACTTTGAGGGGTGTCTCAAATTTTGGTTGGTGCACCTACCCTGAAAGTACTGTTGTAATTCCTATACTGTTCACCTGATTTGGATGTAAATACCCTCAAATTAAAGCTGACAGTCTGCAGTTAAAGCAAATCTTGTTCGTTTCTTTTCAAATCCATTGTGGTGGTGTATAGAGCCAAAAATGTTAGAATTGTGTCGATGTCCCAATATTTATAGACCTGACTGTATATTTACTCTGACAACTAAGGTGATTTCACGAAGGCTAATAGGGTATATGTCCACACAACATAGCGGGGATGCAAGACAGATGCATTTTTTGCAGTCTGACATGGTTGTAATGTACACCAAGAGGTGGAGATAAACAGAGGATACTTCTTCAGAAGGAAGCAGAGATTATTTTAAAAGCCAGAGCTTTGGGACCCTTGGTTCTTGATAGGAATGATTAGAGTGTGTTCCTATAACTTAAATGATAGCAGAAAAAATAAGAGCTGTCATTTGGAGAAATATACACATCTTTAACCCTTATTTATTTGCTGATATACTATGTTTTGTATTCACAAGCAATTTGATTCGTTTTTTCCCAACTTTATGTTTATTTTTATTAACAGTTTTCCAAAATAAGACAAATAGAAAAATGCATTGTAATCAATATCCAAATCTAAAATGTCTAGGATGAAATGGTTAATGACAACAGTAATAAAGGAAAGGTTTAACATCAGCATAGGAAAAAAAAAGTAGGTAGGTGCTTGCTGTATCCCAGTTGACACTCAAACGGAGCCTGGAGATTACACTGGATCGGTTGAACTATAATTATCCCAGAGAGTTCATATCTTTGAGAACTTGTCAACAAATTGATGGATCATTGCCATGAGATATTCCATAGAGCATGCATCCTGGATTCAAGCATATAAATCTGATCGCAAAGGATGAGCTGGACGCTTCCAAAACAAAACAATTAGGCAGGCATTTTGTTGCTGTCAGCGGGTGGAGGAGCAGCCTGGCCTGAGCTTTCCCCCCCCCCCCTCGAATCTTCTAGGTGGGACATTCAGAATTTATGTCAGGGTCAAGGTCAATGGAGATCCCAAATACCGACTTTAGCACTAAAGCCGCCTCTTTCCAAAATGGAGTCACCATTGGACACCTCCAATATATATGATAAAGTGAACACCCTAAGGATAAACACCTCCAGCAAATATCTGGTATCAGCAGATTGAGTTTATAAATCAATTCCAATGTATGATACCTTGTGGTTAAAATCTTTATTTGATTTTCTTTATAGGTAGTGCATAATAAGCTCTTGAGGGCCCTAGACCATATATCCCTCCACACCTTGTGATATATCCTTTCCTAACCACCTTTGCCACCTTAAAATATAAGAATGTTTATAATCAGAGGGATAGGCATGCAAGTTCAGCATCGGGTAACTATAAGAAATGAAACCCTTCGCTTAAGGTCCTCCCTCAACTTTCCAAAAGGGAGTAATTTACTAGTCAAGGGGTCAAATAGATCTATAAAGCGAAATTGCTCAGCTGTGGGCCAGGGCTGTACTGTGGGTGAAGACATGCTATCTGGGAAATGAGGGGTGTATAAGAAAGCGTAAGGGCAGATCGAAGAGATGCCAATTGGCATTTGATGTGACATCTGAACAAGATTTATTTTGTAAAGGCTATAGGGCCCAGCAGCTCACTAGATGGAATATGAGCTGGTTGACCCCAGATCATGGTACATGGGCTAACCAAAGGTGCTCCACCTCCATCCACCATTTATGACAATAAATTAGACCAAGAGGCAATATGCCTTAGATGAGTTACAAAATGATATTGGTGAGAGACAACCCCCACTGGAGGAGCCAGCTTTTAAAGTGGTTACCAAAATTATGGGCCTTTTAAGAACCGTCATTGGTATTCGTATTGCCAATATTTCAAATAAATAAAGGTTTATGGGAAAAATGGATATCTTAATCACTGAAATTTGTCCTAAGAGTGAGATAGGTAAAGAGTTCCATTTATCAAGAAGTACACGGTTTTCCGTGTAACTAAGGAAAGTTAGCATGAGTAAGCAGTTATCTGGAGGTGCCAGCTGTCAAATTGGTTACCGGAATTATGTGCCTTTTAAGAACCATCATTGGTATTCGTATTGCCAATGTTTTTAATAAATAAAGGTTTCTGGGAAGAATGGATATCTTAATCGCTGAAATTCATCCTAAGAGCGAGATAGGTAAAGATTTCCATTTATCTAAAAGTACCGAAAGAAAGTTAGCTTGAGTAAGTAGGATTTCAGAGATGTATTTGTGCCACGAATAAAGGACGTATAGGCATTTTTAATGGGTGCAATATACCTCCTCTGCACCAGTGACACAGAAATACAATACTTAATCGGGCTGTTAATTCTGAGGGTAACATATAGCCATGTTTTGGGATGCAATACACCCCCTTTGCAGCCGTGACACAGAAAACAATACTTAATCTTGCTGTTAATTCTGTCGGTGACCCATAGCCATTTTTTAAGTTGCAAAACACCTCCTTTGTATCAGTGACAAGAAAAAAGACAAAAAACACAGAGCCTCATGTGTGGTACCGCCTTATAGATAATATAGTATTGTGGTGCGTATTTCGCTTACCAGATTCTGTTGTGAGAAATCACAACAGCTGTATATGCCTTAGCTGGTATCAATCCCCACCAGCATCAGGGAATGCCGTACTGCTGCCTGGGCCTCTTCCTGTCTCGGTAGTTCCAGGAAAGTAAGTATGCAGAAAATCATAAAAATATCAGACCACTATCCGGCGCTGCTGGCATATAAATCAGTCCTTGGGATGAATAATATTCTTTTATTTAAAGTCAACGCGTTTCAAGGGCGAAGTGCCCCCTTCGTCAGGACAATTTACAGAAGTAAATTCTATAAATTGTCCTGACGAAGGGGGCACTTCGCCCTTGAAACGCGTTGACTTTAAATAAAAGAATATTATTCATCCCAAGGACTGATTGATATGCCAGCAGCGCCGGATAGTGGTCTGATATTTTTATGATTTTCTGCATCCTTTGTATCAGTGCCACATAAAAAACAATACTTAATCTAGTTGCTAATTCTGTTGGTGACCTATAGGCATTTTTTGGGTGCAAAACACCTCCCTTGCATTTGTGACACAGAAAAACAATAGTAAATATGGCTGGTAATTCTGTCAGTGACCTACAGCCATTGTTTAGGCTGCAAAACACCTCCTTTGCATCCACCACACTGTAAAAGTACATTTAATCATTCTGTTAATTCTGTGGGTGACTTAAACCCATTGTTTGGGGTTAAAAAAAAACTCCTTTGCATCTGCCACACTGTAATAGAATAGTTAATTTGTTAATTTTGCTGGTGGCATAAACTCATTTTTGGGGTGCAAAAAAATCTAATTTCCACCCGTGACGCTGAAATATAATAGTTAATCAGTCTGTTAATTTGTCGGTGACATAAACTCATTTTTGGGGCGCAAAAAAACTCATTTGCATCCGCGACGCGGAAATACAATAGTTAATCAGTCTGTTAATTCTGTCGGTGACATAAACCCATTTTTGGAGCGCAAAAAACCTCCTTTGAAACTGCCACTCTTTAATACAATAGTAACTCAGTCTGCTAATTTTGTGGGTGACATAAACCAATTTTTTGGGTTGCAAAACACATATTTGCATCCGTGACACGGAAATAGAGTAGTTAATCAGTCTATTAATTTTGTTGGTGACATAAACCCATTTGCGGTGCAAAACACCTCCTTTGCATCCGCCACACTGTAATACAATAGTCAGTCTGCTAATTTTGCGGGTGTCATAAATCCATTTTTTGGGGGTGCAAAACACCTCATTTGCACCCATCACAGTGTAATAGAATAATAGAATAATCAGTCTGTTAATTTTGTGGGTGACATAAACCCATTTTCTGGGGTGCAAAACACCTATTTGCATCCGTGACACGGAAATGGAGTAGTTAATCAGCCTATTAATTTTGTTGGCGACATAAACCCATTTTTTGCGGTGCAAAACACCTCCTTTGCATCCGCCACACTGTAATACAATAGTCAGTCTGCTAATTTTGCGGGTGACATAAATCCATTTTTTGGGGGTGCAAAACACCTCATTTGCATCCGTCACAGTGTAATAGAATAATCAGTCTGTTAATTTTGTGGGTGACATAAACGCATTTTCTGGGGTGCAAAACACCTGCATTGCATCCGTGAAACAGAAAAAGAATAGTTAACCAGTCTGTTAATTTTGTGGGTGACATAAACCCATTTTCTGGGTTGCAAAACACCTCATTTGCATCCGTCACACTGTAATAGAATAAACATTAATTAACCAATCTGTAAATTCTGTCGGTGACATAAACCCATTTTTTGTGCGCAAAACACCTCCCTTGCATCCGTCACACTGTAATAGGACATTTTATCAGTGTGTTAATTCTGTCACTGACATAAATCCAATTTTTGGGGTGCAAAACACCTCCTTTACATCCGTGACAGTTTAGTAGAATAGTTAATCATTCTGTTAATTTTGTGGGTGCAAAAATCATGGCAAAAATGCACCAAAATGATACGCAACTGACAATACTAGCTATTTCCTCAAGCCGATGTTAAAAGCTGAGAACTTTGCCAATATCTTCCAGTCAGGAACATATCGGAGCCCCTCATGCACCACGTCACGGTGTCTCAGCACGTGGTGTGTAAACATGGTCTGAATCAGTACTAGAAATCCACTCACAGCCAGACTCTCACAGGCCTCCATAGTGGTATCACCAATGCCCTGTGAGGTAGGATAAAGCTGTGAGCCGCACCCACAACAGACCATGTGACACAGAAGCTACCAGGTGCAAAAGAATGTTACCAGCAAAATGAACTGGCACATTCCATACACATAAAGACAAAAAAACTCACTGAAAAAAGTGGCCTAAACGGGTGAAAATGCTCCAAACCCAGACACTGTAGCGTGTCTATAACCGGGTGAGCAATTCCTCCGCATGCGGTCCACAGACAACGGCAATCCCCAGCAATAAATCCATACAATGGAGGATGCCGGGGCGGACCGCATGCACCACAAGAACATCTTACACAAAATGATACATTGTGCAGATGAAAAAAATATATATACCTACAAAAATCACTGCAAAAAATTTACCAAAATGATACGCAACTGACAATACTAGCTAATTCCTCAAGCCGATGTTAAAAGCTGAGAACTTTGCCAATATCTTCCAGTCAGGAACATATCGGAGCCCCTCATGCACCATGTCACGGTGTCTCAGCAAGCATAGGGTCCTACCACTCAACTGCCCGTGGTGTGTAAATAGGGTCTGAATCAGTGCTAGAAATCAACTCACAGCCAGATTCTCACATGCCTCTATAGTGGTATCATCAATGCACTGTGAGGTAGAATAAAGCTGTGAGCCGCACCCACAACAGACCATGTGACACAGAAGCTACCAGGTGCAAAAGAATGTTACCAACAAAATAAAGTGGCACATTCCATACATATAAAGACAAAAAACTCACTGAAAAAAGTGGCCTAAACGGGTGAAAATGCTCCAAACCCAGACATTGTAGCGTGTCTATAACCGGGTGAGCAATTCCTCCACATGCGGTCCACAGACAACGGCAATCCCCAGCAATAAATGCGTACAATGGAGGATGCTGGGGCGGACCGCATGCACCACAAGAACATCTTACACAAAATGATACATTGTCATGTTTTTTTAACATATCTACGGTTTCTGTCACCATCCGGTATGCCTGCAGTACATCCATACCCTGTGTTTGAAGGTACAGGGATAGTGGAGTGGTATTTTTGAAAATGAATAAGTACAGCTGTGCTGTTACAACTATGTTGAATTTCTTAAGGGAGTCCAAGTAAGTTTCAGCCTTGTATCTTATGTCAGCATTAAACCAATCAGAATGTGATATCTCTGTCATGGTTTGGATCAAATCTACATACAAGGCTTGACTTGGATCATTAAATGAACCAAACACTTTTTTAAGTACTGCATCTCTGGACCACCATCTTGTTTCTCCTATCACAGAAAGCGATCGAAATCGTTCTTCATGACACTTTTCCCGCCATACATTCATCCTAAGGTAGGATACGCGGAGAAAGACAGCACATGAATTCAACAAGCCAAACAATGATATTGCCTGAACAGATATCTTTGTGAAATCCATCATCACCAGATTTAGTACATGTGCATAGCACCACACATGGATCTGGCCAGGTGCTTTCTTACTCAGTCATGTGCTGAACCCATTGTACTGACCCTGCATATTAGAAGCTCCATCTGTTGAGTTCCCAACACAGTTGGCAATATCAATATCCAAGGATTCCAATACATTGCTGACCATTTCACACAAAGCCTTCCCTGTAGGGGATGTGCAATTCACCACAGCGACCAGACGTTCATGGACCACATCTGTGACATACCGAATTATTATTGAACACTGGTCTGAGACATTTATGTCCTGTGTTGTATCCAGCTGTATTGAGAACATGCCAGCATCTCTGATCTCTTGGGCAACACCTTTTTTCAAAAGTGCTGAAATTACACTGATGATATTGTTCACTGTAGTTTTTGAAATGAGTGTAACAAATCCGCTACGGCCTTTGCTACTCGTTGCACTTTCATGCTGCTTTTTACTTTTTTTGATGACTACATCAAGATGATTTTTTAGCAAAGGATCAAACTTGCTTAGGAGTAGCAAAATCTCAAAGAAATTTCCATGGTCCAACTTTTCATCATCTAAATTATATGCTGTTGTTGCACGAATCTTAGGCCTCTTTTGCCAATCAGCTTGATGGTTTCAATCACTCTTTCAAGGATGGCACGTTTTCACTTTACTTCCTCTTTTCTGGCTGTTGTTTGTTTCTCAAAGAAACGACTGGATATGTCCATATTCTTTGATCTCATCAATAAAGATTCAGCACTATTATTGTGGAGGTTGCTTCTTTCGTGCTCTTCAATTCTCTGATACATGTGCTTTTCATCAATGCAACCATCAACAAAAGCACTGCTGTCTGTCTTCCTACTGAAAGCAAGACACACCGTGCAGAAAAAAACACCATATCCATGTGAATATGTCAACCAGTAACGCTTCTGTCCATCTCTCCTCTGATATAACTTTTTTGAGGTAAAAGGAAGTACATCTGGTTGACATGGATGAAACGATAAGAAGGTATACACATTTTCTAATTTTGGTCTGATAAACCACATTTTGTCATCAACTGTGTCTGGCGCACTCTCCTTACTGGCCACTACTGCTGGAATTTCTTCCCCTCCTAATGATTTTCTAGCAATTACTTCTTCAAGTTCTTCATCAGTTTCTAGCGCAATAGCAGCTCCAATACAGTGGTGAATATATTCACCTTCATCAGTATTAATATCTTGACTTACACTGCTTTACATAGTACTATGCATTGCTGTGCTACAGCTAGCATCACTATCTTCATGTGGAGATGCAGGTAGATCCTGTTTTTTTGCCACTATCTTGAACAAGCTACTAACTTTTTGACATTGGCTTGCATCTTGTTCTAAAAGTCTTTTTTTTTTTTTCACTTTCTTTTTCTGCACCTCCTTTCTGTTTCCTTTTTCCTTCACCTGTCTTATCCATAGCAATATGGCAATCACTAAAAAAAGACATACTTGCTCAAACAAAAGTGTGTATGAACTCAGCATCATGCTAGGGGATAGAGAAGCCTGACATTTCATTTACCAGGCTTCCGTACTGCTACAAACTTGATGTTGTGGCCTTTGACTCAAAGTTTGAATCAAAGGGCACAGCGTCTCATGCTGCAACATGATGGAAGTCGGGCAAATCAAATGTCAGGCTTCCCTGGCAGGCTGTAGTGATAAGAGCTTATGTAGTAGAAGCCTGGTATTTGATTTACCAGGCTTCTGTCATGTATGGTACAGCTGTGCCCTTTGACCTCAGGGTACAACCTATGCATCATTATTTTACAGAAGACTGGCAAATCAAATGCCAGGTTTCTACTCATACTGACTGACTGCAAGTATGGCCTGGGCCGACCCACAAGAATATTATAGGTTAGCAGCCCGGCCCAGGAGTTTTGGGCTTTGAGTGGCCAAACACGGCTGATCCTAGGGTCATGCAAAATTATTTCTTGGGGCCCCCATAGGTCGTGGCTATCTTTATTAACTTCACCCCTTTACAGATGTCTTTTCCATATATGACAATACATTACAAAACTACAACTCCTATCATGCCCTAAAAGAGAGTTGGAGTTTTGCAAAAGCCAGAGAGCCACAAGTTGGGGAATACTGATGTAGAGTGTGACGACATGGTGATGAGTTTATAAGTTAAATGTGTATTGGTATTGAGTTATGTTTGAGTGTGTTAGGCCTCTTTCACAAGACAGTATGTCTTTTTCAGTGTTTTGCGGTCCGTTTTAAACGGATCCGTTGTTCCGTTTTTTGTTTCCGTTGTGTTTCCGTTTCCGTTCCGTTTTTCCGTTCCGTTTTTCCGTATGGCATATACAGTGTACAGTAATTTTATAGAAAAAATTGGGCTGGGCATAACATTTTCAATAGATGGTTCCGCAAAAAACGGAACGTATACGGAAGACATACGGATGCATTTCCGTATGCATTCCGTTTTTTTGCGGACCCATAGACTTTAATGTAGCAGCGGAACGTGATTTGCGGCCAAATATAGGACATGTTCTATCTTTAAACGGAACGGAAAAACGGAAATACTGAAACGGAATGCATACGGAACACATTCCGTTTTTTTTGCTGAACCATTGAAATCAATGGTTCCGTATACGGTCCATATACGGACCGCAAAAAACGGCCCGTAAACGGGGGGAAAAAAACGGTCGTGTGAAAGAGGCCTTATGGTGTTGAGGAGACCGATTGTCTGTGAGGGGAGGGTGGATGTGATGGGATTATAATCTGATCTCATCACTTGCTGTATAAAAGTTTGTGCAGTTTCTCAATAAACCAGAGTTTTGTTTACCCTACACTGAGTCCCTACCAGTGACTGGGGAAACTGGGAGCTACAGATCAGTGGGTTCCAATATCTCCTCAGCAAGGAAGAAGACAGCGGCGGACATAATCATCCTGAGTACGGGGGTCCGTCACATAGAGTATTACCAAGACTACAAAAAGTCACGAGTCACTAGTAGACATGTTTCAGTGTCTGATTAACCCCCCAACAGCACTAAAAGTGTTAACGTATATTAAGACAAATTTTTACACATATATATAACCATTATACTGTTACTGATCAAATCCTGTATACTGAGACCAATGTTATCACTAATACCAGTATACAAGAAGAAATATTATCATCATACTGTTACTGATCAAATCCTGTACACTGACCATTATTTCCTATAATACCAGTATACAAGGTATACCATACCGGAGCACTAGGACCACTACAATTACCCCTGCATAGTGACTGGATACTAACACCACACTGTAACTAAATAAAATCCACTAAACAAAGACCAATATGACCATATAGTGGAAAATACTAGCACTACACAGATTCTGAAAACCATAAGTGATTAAAAGTTCATATTTAAAATTATTGACTCACAGGGCGTCTTCTCAGAGCGAATCAAAGGTGATGTCTTCTTTGATTGGAATCGGTCTCTTTTTCTGGCCACCACTCGTCTTCGCAGAATCTGCAAGACAAATATTTTAGGCTTCTAATTCCAGCACCATCCCCAACTCTTTACAAACTCCCAATGTGTATTTCCCCACACAGTAATAGAGCCCACTATTTGTCCACACATGGTGACACAGAGAAGGGGAGTCTGTACTATATGACAGCACAGATGGGGGAGCCTGTACTATATGGTGACATAGAGGGGGGAGCTTGTACTATATGGCGGCAGAGGCGTGATCCTGTACTATTTGGTGGCACAGAAGGGGGATCAGAGTTTGTACTATATGTGTCACGGTGGACGTGCACTCAGACTAACAGATAAACCACCAACCAGGCTCTAGATGACAGGCAGGGGAAGGGTCACCTCCTAGCTAATCCCTGACCTCTCTCCCTGCACTGCTCAGCCCACATGCAGACCTTGGTGGTAGGTATGATGTGTCCCCGTGCCTGGGCTGAAACACCCTAAATTCCCTGAGATGGTGAAGAAGGGAAATAGGAGCAGCCTGCTCGCATAGAACCTGGATGGGAGAGATGACACAAAACAACAAAACTTGAAACCACACTTATCTTTCTGAGCTGGAACAGACAACCTTCCTTCCTAGCTTCCAAGACCAAAGTGATTCCTATAATCCGCTCAGAGCACTGGGATGGAGTGCTATTTAAACTAATGACCCCACCCAGTGCACCTGATGAGAGGCGGATCCAGCACAGCTCCAAAACAAAACACTAAACTCGTGCTGCTATTCTGGCCGACCTCCGCACATAGTCAGGGCGGGGCATGACAATATTACGGCACAGAGGGGGGCCTGTACTATATGGAGGGACAGAGTGGGGGTGCCTGTACTATATAGCGGCATAGAGGGGGGGTATTTACTATTTGGTGGCATAGAGGGGGGCCTGTACTATATGGGGGCACAGAGAGGGAGAGACTGTACTATGTGGTGGCACAAAGGGGGGGGTCTGTACTGTATTTTCGGGCACAGGGGGACTGTACTATATGGGGGCACATGGGGGGCTGTACTATATGGGGGCAAAGAGGAGGGAAATTTTAATAAATTGAGTATGACAGACTTGTATTACTTTAAAGGGGTTATCCAGTAATTAAAAATGTATCCCCTATCCACAGGATGGGAGGGACTCCCCCAGCGATCTCCAGAATGGGGCCCGTATTTGTCTTGGCAGTTGGCAGACAGTGGTGGGTTGACCACTCAGCGATGTTCAGCTATAGCCGGCGATTCGCTGAGCGACCGTCACTGCCAAGACAAATACAATGGGGGCCAGGGTGCTCAGCAGGGTGAGCTGGGCCCCATTCTGGATGTCGACCCCCTGTGATCAAATACTTATCCCCTATCCTGTGGAAAGGGAATACGTTTTTAATAACTTGATAACCCCTAATCTGGGAATTCCTTGCCATTTACAATCCTTTTACAATTACACGAGTGGACTGCAAATATATCTTTTACTGGAGTACAGTACCCCTTTAATTTCTAGGGTAGTACTATCACCCACTTACCTTATGAGTTTTTATTTTTTTCTCGGCTTTCTCCTCCGGCTCCACACTACTGGCACTGCTGGGCGGCTGGCAGTGGCTTCCCAGCCTGAGCTTGCCTCTGCTTTCTTGGGGTGCTGCACCTGCAGGCTTGCACCACACCGTCCCCGTCCACACGGATTGGCAATGTGGCACTAAGTTAGTAAGTTGTGACTTGGCACTGGCAGTGGGTGGCACAGTGACGCTATCAGTCTATCAGTCTATCACACACACTAACAGTCTCTGTCTGACTGAGTCTGACTGACTCTGACTTCAGCCTGCACCGTGCTTGCGCCAGGCCCGAGGGGGTAGTTGTGCTGAAGTGAAGCACCTCACCCAGATGATGTGCCAGCGCCGCCTGAACTAAATATAAGGTGAGGTGACAGTGCCACTCAGACAGTGACTCACGTCACGCAGCAGGATGAAAGCAGTGCTGATGACGTGTGACGTCACGTCATACATCACAGACACTGTGCGGTGCACTGCGGTCTTGTCCTGTGTTGCCCCGGCCCGACCTGGCTCAGCCTCTCTCTGTGTGATCAGGCCAGCCGTTCGCCCGTGTGGGCCTGTGGGCTGCGGCAGACCAGCCAAGGAAAGGAGCCTCCTCACTCACTATCGGCACGGCCGGCCGCAACGGCAGTGTCACGGCTGTATGTGAGCAACAAGAGTATACACAGTAAAAGAGCTACTGACTGGACCCAAACTAGGGAGGATAAAGGGTGACCCCTGTCAGACCCTCAAAGCTCTCCCTATGCTGCTAAAGCACATGCCCGGATCCAAATGGCGGAACGAGGCATGCCCACGTACCTAAGACTGATGACCACTGTAACCCCTACAATAGTGGAAGGGGCACGGCCACCGGTGCCCTGCTCAGTATATGGAGGGAACCGTGGCCACCTCAGATCCAGTCAGAAAATAACCAGGTACACAACAATGTCTGCACACTTAGCTGAAGGTGCTGCAGCCGCAGAGAAGACGGATCCAAGGACAGCTGGCAATATCCGGAGTGCTTGCTGCAGCAGAACACAGGTCCAGTGAACTGAAAGCTACAAGTGAAGATACTCAAGCAAGAGCTACAACTGAAATGAGAAATATAATCCACGCCCTACAATAGGAGGAGGGGTGATTTAAAGGCAGGGAAATCAACCGCAGGAGGAATAGCTGGGAGGAAGGAAACAGAAAGTAAAGACTTCATCACAGGGGCGGAGAAACAGAGCAGTGAGAACGCCTCCAAACTCTAGTAGTGACATCATCACAGGGGTGGAGAAACAGAGCTGTGAGAACGTCCCAAAGCTCTGGTAGTGACAGTACCCCCCCCCCCCCCCCCCTCTACGGGTGGACTCCGGACACCCAGGACCCACCTTCTCAGGATGAGCCCTATGAAATGCCCTGATGAGGCGAGTGGCTTTAATGTCCGACACCGGAACCCACATCCTCTCCTCAGGACCATAACCCTTCCAATGAACGAGGTACTGAAGAGAACCGCGGACAATGCGAGAGTCCACAATTCTGGAAACCTCAAACTCCAGATTGCCATCAACTAAAATCGGAGGAGGAGGCAAAGAGGAGGGTACCGTGGGCTGGACATATGGTTTTAAGAGAGATCTGTGAAATACATTATGTATCTTCCAAACCCGTGGAAGATCAAGACGGAAGGCAACAGGATTGATGACTGACAGGCACACGTCTCTTATCAGCCACACGCTTATACTTCTCACTCATCTTTCTAAGATTACTCTGAATCTTTTGCCAAATGGTAGACAAAGACGAGGAAAATCTCTCCTCCTCAGGTAAACCAGAAAGAGCCCCTCCCGAGAATGTCCCAAACTGCGGATGGAACCCATATGCACCAAAGAATGGTGACTTATCAGAAGATTCCTGACGACGGTTGTTCAGAGCAAACTCAGCAAGAGGGAGAAATGAACACCAATCCTCCTGGTTCTCTGCCACAAAACAGCGCAAATATGTCTCCAGATTCTGATTGAGGCGCTCAGTCTGACCATTCGACTGTGGGTGAAAAGCAGAAGAGAAGGACAGCCGAACCCCCAGGCGAGAACAGAAAGCCTTCCAGAACCTGGACACAAACTGCGTGCCTCTATCGGAAACAATATCAGAGGGAATGCCGTGCAATTTAACAATATGGTCGACAAAAGCTTGCGCCAACGTTTTAGCATTGGGTAAACCAGGGAAAGGTACGAAATGAGCCATCTTGCTAAAACGGTCCACCACCACCAGGATCACCGACTTCCCCGAGGAACGAGGAAGATCCGTGATAAAGTCCATGGACAGGTGTGTCCAAGGACGGGAAGGTATGGGTAACGGGAGAAGGGAACCTGAAGGCCGTGAACGAGGGACCATAGCGCGAGCACACGTCTCACAAGCAGCCACAAAAGCCTCCACCGACTTACGAAGAGCCGGCCACCAAAATCTCCGAGCAATGAGATCTACCGTGGCTCTACTCCCGGGGTGACCAGCAAGAACCGTATCATGATGCTCCTTGAAGAGTTTGTGACGTAGCTCAGGAGGCACGAACAACTTCCCAGAAGGACAACGGGCAGGTGCCTCAGTCTGGGCAGCCTGGACCTCGGCCTCCAAATCGGAATATAGAGCAGAAACAACTACCCCCTCCGCCAAAATGGGACCCGGGTCCTCGGAGTTTCCTCCTCCCGGAAAACAGCGAGAGAGAGCATCAGCCTTCACATTTTTGATCCCAGGTCGGAATGTAACGACAAAATTGAATCTGGAGAAGAACAGAGACCATCTGGCCTGTCTCGGATTCATACGCCTGGCCGACTCCAAGTATGCCAGATTCTTATGGTCGGTAAAAACGGTGATAGGGTGCCTGGCCCCCTCCAACCAATGGCGCCATTCCTCGAAAGCCAACTTGATGGCCAACAACTCCCTATCTCCCACATCATAGTTTCTCTCTGCCGGGGAGAGTTTTTTAGAGAAAAAGGCACAGGGTCGCCATTTGGCAGGAGCAGGGCCCTGGGACAAAACTGCACCTACACCCACCTCGGAAGCATCCACCTCAACAATAAAAGGTAAGGAAACATCGGGATGCACCAAGACGGGAGCAGACGCAAAACTCTCTTTAATCTTAGAAAAGGCTGCAAGCGCCTCCTCCGACCAAGAGGAAAAATCCGCCCCCTTTTTTGTCATGTCAGTAAGGGGTTTGACAACAGAGGAATAATTCAAAATGAACTTTCTGTAATAGTTCGCAAAACCCAGAAAGCGCATCAATGCCTTCTGATTCTCAGGAAGCTCCCACTCAAGTACAGCACGGACCTTCTCCGGATCCATGCGAAAACCAGAAGCAGAGAGGAGAAAACCCAGAAATTGAATCTCCGATACCATAAAAAGACATTTCTCCAGCTTGGCGTACAATTTATTTTCCCGCAGAATCTGCAGAACCTGAAAAAGATGATCCTGATGGGTCTGAACATCAGGGGAAAAAATCTAAATATCATCAAGATACACCAATACAAATTTCCCCACTAAATGGTAGAAAATACTATTAACAAAATGCTGAAAGACGGCCGGAGCATTCATCAGGCCGAAAGGCATAACGAGATTCTCGAAATGCCCGTTAGGGGTATTAATCCCCCTCTCTGACCCTGACCAGGTTGTACGCGCCTCTCAAATCCAATTTGGAAAACACCTTGGCCCCAACAATTTGGTTGAAGAGGTCCGGGATCAGAGGAAGGGGATAGGGATCGCGAATTGTGATACGGTTCAGCTCCCTAAAATCTAGGCAAGGTCTCAGAGAGCCATCTTTTTTTTTAACAAAAAAAAAACCCGCGGCCACAGGTGACTTTGAGGGACAAATATGCCCCTTATCGAGACTCTCGGTGATATAAGTTCGCATTGCGATTCTTTCCGGTTGTGAGAGATTATAGAGGCGTGCTTTTGGCAGCTTGGCGCCGGGAATGAGGTTAATGGGACAGTCAAACTCCCGGTGAGGAGGTAGCTCCTGAACACTGCTCTCGGAAAACACGTCTGAGAAATCAGAGAGAAATGATGGCACAGTTTTAGTAGACACCTCTGCAAAAGTCGCTGTGAGACAATTCTCTCTACAAAAGTCACTCCACTCATTTATTTGCCTTCCTTGCCAATCAATAGTGGGGTTATGTCTAGTGAGCCAGGGTAACCCCAAAACTAGAGGAGAAGGCAATCCGTTAAGGACAAAACAAGATATATCCTCCACATGAGTGTCACCAACAGCTAGCCGGATATTGTGAACAATGCCCTTCAGAGATCTCTGTGAGAGTGGAGCAGAGTCAATAGCAAAAACAGGTATATCCTTTTCTAATGTGCAAACCTGAAAACCATGAATGGCTACAAATTGAGTGTCAATAAGATTGACGGCCGCTCCACTATCGACAAAAATCTCACAAGAAATGACCTTGCTCTCTAGCGCCACCCTGGCAGACAGGAGAAAATGGGAACTGCAGGTCAGAGGAAAAGCATTAATTCCTACATCAACTTTGCCCAAAGTAGCAGATGAAGCAGAACTTGAAGATTTACCTTTTGAGGTTTTTCTCTTATTATCGCTCTTAGTACAGTTCAAGAATCTCCTAGACGGACAAACATTTGCCAAATGACCTATGCCCCCACAACAAAAACACACCATACTCTGAGGACTAAATCCTCTTTTATCAGGGGCAAGTCGACCTAGCTGCATGGGCTCCTCCTCAGAGGGGAGCGAGACAGGATGAGGTCCCTGCACACTGAATGAGTCTGCACCATTGCCCCTAGACTGACAATGGCTGGGCAGAGAGGTCTTGTTTCTTTCTCTTAGACGCCTGTCAAGGCGTACCGCCAATGACATGGCAGACTCTAAGGACGTTGGTCTCTCATGGAAAGCAAACGCATCTTTCAATCTCTCTGAGAGACCATGACAGAACTGACTCCGGAGTGCAGCATCATTCCAACCTGAATCAGCTGCCCATCTCCGAAATTCAGAACAATAAAGCTCCGCAGACAGTTTGTTCTGGCATAAAACACGTAAGTTAGATTCGGCCAGAGCAACACGATCCGGGTCATCATATATCTGCCCCAGGGCCACGAAAAATCTTTCCACGGATCGAAGGGAGGGATCCCCTGATGGCAGCGAAAAAGCCCAAGTCTGAGCATTACCCCTGAGCAGGGAGATGACAATCCTCACCCTCTGCTCCTCCTTACCAGAGGAGTGGGGACACAAGCAAAAATGGAGTTTGCATGCCTCTCTGAAGCGAACAAAATTCTCACTGCCCCCGGAGAACGTTTCCGGAAGTGAGACCTTTGGCTCGCAACAGACTCCATGAGCCGGAGCAGAGCCCAATGCTTGGAGCTGAGTCATAGATTGACGGAGATCCGCTACTTCCAAAGAAAGACCCTGCATGCGGTCAACCAGGCCAGAAAGCGGATCCATGTCAAAAAAGGACGGTTTTGGTGGATTATAATGTCACGGCTGTATGTGAGCAACAAGAGTATACACAGTAAAAGAGCTAATGACCGGACCTAAACTAGGGAGGATAAAGGGTGACCCCTGTCAGACCCTCAAAGCTCTCTCTATGCTGCTAAAGCACATGCCCGGATCCAAATGGCGGAACGAGGCATGCCCACGTACCTAAGACTGATGACCACTGTAACCCCTACAATAGTGGAAGGGGCACGGCCACCGGTGCCCTGCTCAGTATATGGAGGGAACCGTGGCCACCTCAGATCCAGTCAGAAAATAACCAGGTACACAACAATGTCTGCACACTTAGCTGAAGGTGCTGCAGCCGCAGAGAAGACGGATCCAAGGACAGCTGGCAATATCCGGAGTGCTTGCTGCAGCAGAACACAGGTCCAGTGAACTGAAAGCTACAAGTGAAGATACTCAAGCAAGAGCTACAACTGAAATGAGAAATATAATCCACGCCCTACAATAGGAGGAGAGGTGATTTAAAGGCAGGGAAATCAACCGCAGGAGGAACAGCTGGGAGGAAGGAAACAGAAAGTAAAGACTTCATCACAGGGGCGGAGAAACAGAGCAGTGAGAACTCCTCCAAACTCTAGTAGTGACATCATCACAGGGGTGGAGAAACAGAGCTGTGAGAACGTCCCAAAGCTCTGGTAGTGACAGGCAGTCAGGGCTACCGGCCTATCAGGAATCCACACTGTCCCATGAAAGCATTCAGCTGTCCATCCCACAAACACTGGAGAGAAAAAGGAATTACCCCCCCTATTCACCCGCGAGCCCTGGCCCTGAATGAAAGCATTTAAAAATTCCTGTCCTTTGAAATGCTGCCATTGTGTCTGGACACGAACAGTTTTAAAAATATAATGACGGTGGCTGTCCCACAGTGCGTGGTTCCCAGCCACCACTACTTTTTCAGGCCGGACATCTCTGCCCTGCGCGAACAAGTGGCGGAAAAAATCAGGAGTGCGCTGCGCAACGCCATCAGTGGCAAGGTCCACATAACCATCGATATGTGGACCAGTAAGCATTGTATCTCCCTAACTGCCCACTGGATAAATGAAGTGGCAGCTGGGCCTGAGGCAGAAATCGCTTTGGCGCTTGTCCTACTGCCACCGAGGATTGCCGGATATTTCTCAGTGCTACCTGTTGACTCCTCCTCTTACTCCGCTTCCTTGTCCTCAACTGGTCAGCGTAACACCTGCACCACCAATTTCAGCGCATCCAGGAGGAAATTACAGCTGGCTGTTCTGAAACCCCTCTGTTTGTGGGGGAAAAAAACACACTGTGCACGAGCTGTGGACGGGAAGAACAGACTGATGAGTGGTTAGTGCCGCTGAGCCTCAAGCTCGGCCTGGTGGTGTGCGATAACGGGCAAACTTTTGTAGCAGCTCTAGGCCTAGCCGATTTGACATACATCCCTTGCCTGTCGCACGTTCGGAATTTGGTGGTGCAGAGGTTCCTGAAAAATTACCCTGAGATGTCAGAGCTGCTGCAGAAAGAGTGGTCCGTCTGTGCGCATTTTCGGCATTCTAACCCTGCTGCTGCTCGCCTGTCTGAGCTGTAGCGTAACTTCTGCCTTTTTGCTCACCGCCTCATATGCGACATATGCACAAGGTGAGAGAAACTGTGCAAGCAGCAGTAGGCCATAGTGGAGTTTCAGCTGCAGCACGCACGGGTGATTCGCTATGTGGAACAGCACCACTTCACCACCAATGAGTGGGCCTCCATGAGGGACGTCTGTGCTGTGTTGCACTGTTTTGAGTACTCCACCAACATAGCCAGCACTGATGATGCCATCATCAGTGTTACTATCCCACTTCTATGCCTCCTCGAAAAAACGCTTCAGGCGATGATGGATGAGGATGTGGCACAGGAGGAAGAGGAGGAGGAACAGGGATCATTCACACAGGCTAGTTGTCCACGGGTGGCTTGGTGGGTGGGTTCATGCACCAACAGCGGTCAGGTACACAACCAGGACACAGTTGTGGAGGATACAGAGCATTAACGGAGTGTGGCTGGGGGGATACAGAGGACACCTCCCACCAAGGACAGCTTTTCGTTGCCTCTGGGTAGCCTGGCACACATGAGCAAGTACAACCGCTGAGTTGTCCTCATTGTTAGCAGTGCCAATTACTTGGTGGCCACTCTGCTGGATCCCTGCTACATGCCATCACTGGAGTGTGATCAAAAGATACTTGAATACAAGTGCACGCTGGTATATGAGCTACTGATGGCATTCCCATCTGACAGCGGGTGCTCAGAAGAAGCACGAGGCGGAGGAAGTCGCAAACGCAGCTGGGGCACTGGCACTACCTCAGAAGGGAGAGTTAGCATGGAAGAAATGTGGAAAAGCTTTGTAAGCATGCCACAATATCCAGCACCACCATCTGATACAGACCATCTTAGCAGGAGGCAGCGTTTCAGTAAAATGGTGGAAGAGTACGTGTGCACATGTCTGCATGTACTGACTGATGAGTCTGCCCCATTTAACTTTCTGCCTGAATCTTTCTGGACATGCTCGAAATCAGATTCAAGCATGTCTCGACCCAAATCTGTTCCCACGTCTTTTGTACATGTTCCCAATGTTTGTTTGATTGAATCCCCCACATTTTTTCTTTGTTCATTTTAGTTGACTCACTTGGGTATAATACCGCTTTTCCTTCAACTCTACCCACAAGTGTTCGGTTGGGTTGAGGTCTGGGCACCTTTACTTCATTGTCATTAAACCATTTCTTCGCCAATCTCGATGTATGCTTCCGGTCATTGCCCTGCTGGAACACTATGTCATCCTTTTCATACCAATAGTACTTGAGTGTATGAAGTAACTTGTCTTGTAGGATATTCACATATAGCTCAGCATTGAGAACATCATCGATCCTGGTCACATATCCAATGCTTTTGGCTGTGAAGCAACCCCATATAATCAAGCTTCCTCCACCGAACTTAACAGTTCCTTCAATTTCTCGATCTGTTAGCCCCCTTT
The DNA here is from genome assembly GCF_905171765.1 of Bufo bufo. Taxonomy (NCBI): domain Eukaryota; kingdom Metazoa; phylum Chordata; class Amphibia; order Anura; family Bufonidae; genus Bufo; species Bufo bufo. The sequence goes on from NC_053395.1 coordinate 99,313,953, forward strand.
TCCCTTGTGTCTTTCAGACCCATTTGCACCAATCATAGCCCAGTATATTAAATTTAGTCACATCGTTCCAAATCACCGGTTTCCAATCCTCTACTGTTCACTGATCGTATTTTTTTGCAAACTCGAGCCAACGGTTCTTATGACATATTGAAGTCAAGGCTTCTTCACTTTTTTTCGGGCCACCACTCCAGAATTATGTAATGCGTGTCGCACGGTGCTTGCATATACGACTGTGATCTCACTATTGCGAAGCATACAAGCCACCTCCACTGCCGTGTTTGTTGCACCAGAACTGCATGTGATGAGCTGACTTGTTGACTCTGATATTTTGCCTGGGTGTCCACCTCTTGGCTTTGGAATGTATGGACAGACTTTATTTCTTATTCTTCCAACTGTCATGGCCCTCACATGATGCAGTTTGGCAATTTTCTTTGCTGAGATACTGCTATCAATGAGCTGGATGATGCGGTTTCTCTTTTCTTGGGAAATCTTCTTCATGGCTGCTTCTTGATTGGAACTAGTGACATTTTCCCGGAGAGATATGTTCAGGTTTACCGTACTATCTTTAGAATGTCTCACTGCCTGAAGAATGGTTAAAATAAAAAAAATAAACTTTGTTCAAAATAATCAGTTAAAAATGGGCAAATCTCTCTTTAAGGCTCCATTCACACATCCGCAATTCCATTCTGCATTTTGCACAACATGCGGCCCCGATCCGGAATTGCGAACCGCAGTTCCGGGTCCACAATTCCGAACCTGAAAAAAATAGAACATGTCCTATTCTTGTCCGCAATAGCGGACAAGAATAGGCATATTCTCTTAGTGCCGGCAATGTGCGGTCTGCAAAATGCGGAACGCACATTGCCGCTGTCCGTGTTTTGCGGATCCGCAAAACACACACAAATGTGTGAATGGACCCTGATTCTCATATAGAGACAGGCAGATTGTGGAAATATTTAAACAGCGGAATATAAAAAATATTACCATGCAAGCATTCTACAAAATAATTATATATACGTGGCCAAAAGTTTTGAGAATTACATAAATATTGGAAATTCGAAAAGTTGCTGCTTACGTTTTTATAATAGCAATTTGCATATACTCCAGAATGTTATGAAGAGTGATCAGATGAATTGCATAGTCCTTCTTTGCCATGAAAATTAACTTAATCCCAAAAAAAAATTTCCACTGCATTTCATTGCTGTCATTAAAGGACCTGCTGAGATCATTTCAGTAATCGTCTTGTTAACTCAGGTGAGAATGTTGACGAGCACAAGGCTGGAGATCATTATGTCAGGCTGATTGGATTAAAATGGCAGACTTGACATGTTAAAAGGAGGGTGATGCTTGAAATCATTGTTCTTCCATTGTTAACCATGGTGACCTGCAAAGAAACGCGTGCAGCCATCATTGCCTTGTATAAAAATGGCTTCACAGGCAAGGATATTGTGGCTACTAAGATTGCACCTCAATCAACAATTTATAGGATCATCAAGAACTTCAAGAAAAGAGGTTAAATTCTTGTTAAGAAGGCTTCAGGGCGTCCAAGAAAATCAGCAAGCGCCAGGATCGTCTCCTAAAGAGGATTAAGCTGCGGGATAGGAGTGCCACCAGTGCAGAGCTTGCTCAGGAATGGCAGCAGGCAGGTGTGAGCGCATCTGCACGCACAGTGAGGCGAAGACTTTTGGAAGATGGCCTGCTGTCAAGAAGGGCAGCAAAGAAGTCACTTCTCTCAAAAAAAAAACATCAGGGACAGATTGATCTTCTGCAGAAAGTTTGGTGAATGGACTGCTGAGGACTGGGGCAAAGTTATATTCTCCAATGAAGCCTCTTTCCGATTGTTTGGGGCATCTGGAAAAAGGCTTGTCCGGAGAAGAAAAGGTGAGCGCTATCATCAGTCCTGTGTCATGCCAACAGTAAAGCATCCTGAGACCATTCATGTGTGGGGTTGCTTCTCATCCAAGGGAGTGTGCTCACTCACAATTTTGCCCAAAAACACAGCCATGAATAAAGAATGGTACCAAAACACCCTCCAACAGCAACTTCTTCCAACAATCCAACAACAGTTTGGTGAAGAACAATGCATTTTTCAGCACGATGAAGCACCGTGCCATAAGGCAAAAGTGATAACTAAGTGGCTCGGGGACTAAAACGTTGAGGTTTTGGGTCCATGGCCTGGAAATTCCCCAGATCTTAATCCCATTGAGAACTTGTGGTCAATCCTCAAGAGGCAGGTGGACAAACAAAAACCCACTAATTCTGACAAACTCCAAGAAGTGATTATGAAAGAATGGGTTGCAATCAGTCAGGAATTGGCCCAGAAGTTGATTGAGAGCATGCCCAGTCGAATTGCAGAGGTCCTGAAAAAGAAGGGACAACAACACTGCAAATACTGACTCTTTGTTATCTCCTAAAAAATAACAGAAAGAGACTGGCTGCTGGCACATAACAGACAGAGATTGGCTGCTGGGAGATAACAGAAAGAGACTGGCTGTTGGGAGATATATAAGGGAGGATTTACAATGTCAGCCCAGAACTACAAGTAGAAATCGCTTTGGCTGCTCTAGAGGGTGAGGCCCGACAAAATGTTCTATTACAACCGGAAGCCACGCGCAATACATTGAAAGAGATTTGCGACTCCTGGAAGAAATATACGGTGAAACGGCCAGTGCAGGGCACCTCAGGGCAAAGTTCTTTTACCGGTTCATTGGGAAGACGAAGGTGTCTTGCAGAATGTGCTGGCGCTACAGGAAGTGTTGGCCGAGGTGCAGAAAAAAAAGAGGCGGACGGAGTAACCGCCATGGGAACTGTAGATCGGGTACTGCGGGAACAATTCATTCTGGGACTCTACAGCACTCTCCTGAAATGGACCCTGCAGGAACGAGTTAGGGTGGACTCTACACTAACCTTTCGACAAATATTAGCATCGGCAGTGGCACGGAGCAAATAAGAAAGTTATGCGTCCGAAAAGTGATACGGACCCAGACCGTCACACCCCTCAGGGTTACAAAGAGCGAAGAGGTCCTAGTCAGAGTGGTACAAGACTTAAAGAACTCCCTGAGTGCTATGCATGAAAAATTTACACACCTGGAAAAACGGATGGCGTCGTGCTATACCCCTGAAGCTGCCTACCCGGCCCGACAACAAACTTGTCAGCCGCCCCCATGAGTTCCTATGCCAGAATATCCTCACCCTAATTTACCTTCTCTCCAAGCTCTCAATATCCTCCAAGGAGGCCCGTCAATCAAGTTCTAAGGCCACCCCCCATACCCAGACAAGGAGAAGGCCGTCAAGGGGCACAGTGTTGGTGGCGTGGAAATTACGGACATTACGCCAAAGAGTGTCGGAGTGATGCGGCTGGATGCCCAGAACTGCCGTTGAACTTCCTGCCCCCCGCAGTAGTGGGGCGTACTGAGGGGGAAGTGGAGAGCTAAGATACCCAGTATGGTTCCGAACACCTGGTCGCAGGGTGTCCCACCACTCGAGCTGAATTTGAAGGCATTCCTGTCGACTCCTTAGTGGATACCGGGTCACAGGTGACGACTATGCCTGAGTCACTCTTATACCATTACTTCCAAGCGCTGGCCAAGCCAGAGCGAGAGACGCTGGTCCGGGTTACAGAGGTCAATCAACAACAGATCCCTGTCATAGGAGTCGTGTGGATGAATGTATGGCTATGTGGGCAAGCAGTGGGACGGAAAGATATCCTCTTGGTCCCCGAGATGTTCAAAGAAAGATGTGCATGTGATAATTGGTAAGAATATTCTGCGAGAATTGGATCAGATCATGTTCACCATACGGGGGCCGGGCTATTGGAAGCAAGCCACTCCGCACAAACCTACTCAGAAAGCGTTTCAACGGCTGATCCGATTCTGTGGGACACAGAAAAGTGTCCCAGCACACCAGTCTGTAGGAACGATCCGAGCGCCAGGAAAGGCTACCCTCACCCTCCCCCCTGGACGGGAGACCGTGTTGACGTTACCCATGGGAACCTTCCGCAATCTTGAAGGTATGGAGGTGTTCATCGAACAGACGGCCCTAGGAGAGTTGGGTAAGGACACTGGAAGTGGTCCAGAATGGACGAGTACCCATAAGAGCTGTGAACATGGGACATCTAGAAATTTCCTTGACACCAGGAGTAGAACTGGCTCATGTGTACCTACATCGGGGAAAAGTACTGAGTCAGAGAGAAGTGACTCTAGCTCCAGTAGGTGATGCTGTTTGGACCCTGGCAGTTACTGTCAGCGTAGAAGAGGTGCCGACCCCAGAATGGAATGGGAGAACCATCTTGGACCAAATGGAAATAGATGTGAAGGCTCTCAGTTCGGACCAACGGCGAGCAGTTGAAAACATGCTGTGGGAGAATGAGGCTGCGTTCGCCCGTCACGCCGATGACTTTGGCTGTACGGATGCTATCACATATAAGATATCCTACTAAAACTTAACTTTTATCAGATAATTTATAAAAAATATGTCCCAAATTTGTAGTAATAGATGACTGCATATGAAAAAAAAAAAAAAGGTCTGACTACGCTCATATATCAACAATACAATACACTGGGTGTGGATGAGAATGTAGTTTGACCACTTATTATGATCACCACTCACGGTTTGTTGTGTATGAGATGCGTGAAGGCTGCATCTATTCAGCTGGGACACCACAAAGAGCGATTGAGCTAACGGTTATTATACCGTACTTGCATCTTCTGTATAACCCCTGATGAATCTGACAGCATTGCCTGTCAGAGGAAACGTGTCGGGAACGACTATTGAAAAAGATATCTGACTAGGCCGGCACCTGGAGACAACGTATAGGGTGAGAATAATAGGGCCAGCCACCGAGAAGTGGGGTCGCTCCTTAGGGGGTGATTCTCCCGCATATAGGCGGGAGACCTCTCCGCTTTCAGGCAGGGAAAAAACAGTTCACCAGGGATATATTCCTACCCGCCTGACCTATTATCCAAGATTATCAGTAACTAAACATTACTGGATCCACTTTCTCAGCAGATAAAGGGATCACCGCGGATCCAACTGGACCACCTAGCTGCCTGGATTCTAAGCCTTCACGCATCTCATACACAACAAACCGTGAGTGGTGATCATAATAAGTGGTCAAACTACATTCTCATCCACACCCAGTGTATTGTATTGTTGATATATGTGCGTAGTCAGACCTTTTTTCATATGCAGTCATCTATTACTACAAATTTGGGACATATTTTTTATAAATTATCTGATAAAAGTTAAGTTTTAGTAGGATAACAAATCAGTGATACAGTTAATTGTTCCTACAACATTTGTATCTCAAATCATTACTGTGAATTGTGTCACATATAAGATACCAACGGGGGACACTCCACCAATTCGGGAAAGATATCGGCAGATTCTGCCCAAGTTGTACCAGGAAGTGAAAATGCTGTTGAAACAGATGATAGATTCCGGAGTGGTGCGGGGTAGCCAGAGTCCTTTGACGGCCCCAGTGGTGCTTGTCAAGAAGAAGGAATGGCACTATTCGATTTTGTGTGGATTACCGGCGGTTGAATGCATGCACCGCGCGAGACTCATATCCTCTGCCACGCATCGAGGAGTCTCTGATGGCTCTAGGACGAGCCAAATACTTCTCCACCCTGGACCTAACAAGCGGGTACTGTGAAGTACCAGTGGCTGAGCAAGACAAAGCAAAGACAGCATTCATACTCCCCATGGGACTATTTGAATTCAACAGGATGCCATTCGGGCTGACTAATGCCCCGGGGACCTTCCAGTGGCTGATGGAGAGATGCCTGGGAGACCTGAATTTTGAAGCCACCCTGATATACCTGGACAATATCATCGTATACTCTGCTACTTTTCAAGAACACCTGAATCGGCTAGGGCAGATACTTGAGCGACTACGATCCTATGGCCTGAAGGTGAAGCCAAAGAAGTGTAATCTCTTCAAGAGGCAGATCATATACTCTGCTACTTTTCAAGAACACCTGAATCGGCTAGGGCAGATACTTGAGCGACTACGATCCTATGGCCTGAAGGTGAAGCCAAAGAAGTGTAATCTCTTCAAGAGGCAGATCATATACTCTGCTACTTTTCAAGAACACCTGAATCTGCTAGGGCAGATACTCGAGCGACTGAGATCCCATGGCCTGAACGTAAAGTCAAAGAAGTGTCATCTCTTCAAGAGTGAGATCGAGTACTTGGGCCATAGTGTGTCCCAAGACGGAGTGCTGCCGTCCCAAGACAAAGTGGCTGCAATACAATGGCTAGTGACCAGAACGATGTGGAAGTTGAAGACCTTCCTTGGATTGACCGGGTACTACCGGCGGTTCATCAACGACTATGCAAAGATAGCGGTCCCTCTGAATGAGGTATTGAGAGGAACGAATGGGTGGCCCAAGGGCAAAAGTATTCCCTGGGGACAGAAGCAGGAGGAGGCATTCCAGGCCCTGAAAGAAGCCCTGATATCGGCCCCTATCTTGGCTTCGATAAACCATTTCTCCTATCTACTGATGGCAGCCTTTACGGACTTGGAGCAGTCCTGTCGCAGGTACAAGATGGACATAAAAGAGTGATCGCCTATGCCAGTAGATCCTTGTGAGATACAGAGCGAAACCTCCACAACTACAGTTCCTTCCGGCTGGAACTCCTTGCCCTGGTGTGGACTATGACGGAGACATTTGCAGGATATCTGGCAGGGGCTAAGATCTTCTTACGGACTGATAACAATCCCCTGGCCCACCTGGATACTGCCAAGTTGGGAGCCCTGGAGAAACACTGGGCAGCTTGCCTTGCAAAGTATGACTTCTCAAATCGCTACCGTTCCGCTACGGTGAACACTAATGTCGATGGTCTGTCAAGGGTTACTTTTGAAACTCCAGTAGGGGATATCGATGAACAAAAGGAAGAGGATGAAACTCCGGACTTCCGCAAGTTTGTTCTGCCCACAGTCGCGGCCCAGATAAGTGGGGAGGCCCGTAAATTACCAAAGGCACTGGGGAGAACTAATTAGGACTGGGGCCGATTACAGCATGAAGATGTTGGACTGCGGCAGATGAAAAGCTGGGTAACCCAGCGAAGGAAACCCAACAGAGAAGTAAGGACTGATCTGGATGCCGAGATGAAGTCTGTTCAACATCAATGGGACAGACTGGAAATGCACGGAGCTGTTCTGTACCGCAAGTGGCAACAGCCCAATGACCTAGAGGCGAGGTGGCAAGTAGTAATACCCAGAAGCGTGGCACGTGAGATAGCCAAAGAAGCCCATGAATTTGGAGCTCACTTCGGGCCAGCCAAGACTTACCAGTGGCTGCAGCGTTATGTATATTGCCCGCGACTGGAAGCCGTGGTTGAGGAAGTTTGCGGGCAGTGTCAAGTGTGTGAACTCACTAAAAGCACAGAACAGAGGGCACACCTACAGTCCATACAGACCAAAGAACCGCTGGAAGTATTGATGATAAACTACCTCCTCGTGGGACAATCATCAAGAGGTCCGCAGTACTGCCTGGTCATGATTGACCTCTTCTCCAAGTTTGCAGTAGTCTCCCCAGACTGCTGAGTCCACAACACGCACTATCTGTCAGGATTTCATCCGGGTCTACGGGTGTCCAAAACGGATCCACTCAGATCAAGGGGCTTGCTTTCAAGGGAAAGTAATGGAGGAGCAAGACCGACTGTATGGTATTGAAAAATCCAGGACGACTCCCTATCATTCCCAGGGAAATGGGGCCTGTGAGCAATTCAACCGGACGCTGCTTCAAATGCTGAGGACACTAGAGGAAGACAAGAGGGCACTAGTCTGGGTCTACAATAATCGGGTCCATACCACCACCGGTTACACCCCGTACATGTTACTGTTTCAGAAAGCTGGTTGAGAAATCGTTGAATTGAACCTGGAACAGCCAGAAGACCTAATGGAACGATCAACCACCTCATGGGTGAAAGAGCACAGTCAGCAACTCTAGACCATTTGCCGGTTGGCCAGTCAGCAGTTACAGGAGAGAGCTCATACGGACCGTCCTCCAGTCCAGGAGGTTCCACTGAAGCCTGGAGACCGGGTCCTGGTACGAGAGAAACGTCCCAGAGGCAAGTTGAGTAAGCGTTGGGAGGTACAGCCATACAAAGTGATCAAAAGAGTGTACCCTAATGGTCCGGTCTACGAAGTGCAGGTTGAAAATGAGGAGTTTGCTTCACAGACTTTTCATAGGAATATGCTACGGCCATGCCGGTCCACAGATCCCACACCTATTAAGAAGTGGTGGGTGGTTTGTGTGCTGGCACACAGTAGGGTACTTCTTAGGCGCACATAAAACAACCTCAGTTCGGAAACTTTTTGGTGTAATAGCTGTTTATTGTGCAATAGACAACGCGTTTCTGAGTTTATAACTCCTTTCTCAAGTCTTGAGGGCGTCAGCAGCAAGAGTGGCCAGATGGCTGGGAGCCTCCTCTGGTGCGTCTGGCTGTGTAAGGCGCCCTACTGTGTGCCAGCACACAAACCACCCACCACTTCCTCCACAGTCCCTAGGAGTTTTTGGCAAACTCCATCCAAAGGGACCGAACGGGTACTGGCAGCACCGACCCCCTCTCTTTGTGTACCTGCCCTTACGGAACATGAGTTGTGCTGTTGCAGAGGTTAAGAAGGAGTTAAGAAGTTTTTCCCGGGCTGTGCTAGAAGTTGCCGGGTCTTTCTGGAGAGAGAGACTGGCTGCTGGGAGATAACAGAAAGAGACTGGCTGCTGGGAGATATAACAGCAAGAGACTATAAGAGGTGATTTCTTCCTGACAGCTGTGGAGCAGAATACAGAGACTGCACAGTGTGTTCCAGAAGAGTGAGACCGTGTCAGAGACCAGTGACAAGCCGGATTCTTCCTGCCAGAGCTGAAACTAGGTGAAGACCTGCATCTGCTGTAATCCAACCAGAGAGAGAAAGACAGACCATGCTGGGACAAGCAAGCGACCGAACCTGGAGCCAGACAGCACCTTCCGTCACGCACCGGACCAAGGAGAATCTGCAGAAGTGCAGAGTGGCACCGGTGCTAATCTGTGATAGGTTATAGAGTAAGGGAATTTAGTCAGTGCACTGTAGAAGAGTCCCCTGGGTAGATGAGCTAGATAGGAAATTAGTAGTTTGAGTAGCTTGTAAGCTGTCTGTTTAGACAAATAATGGTGTAGTGAGGCGCCAGTTACACGTAACTATTACAGAGAGAGTAAGTGTGAAGATATACGAAGCACGTAAAACAGCAAAAAATGGGCCACGGGCCAGTGATCAAGTATGGAAGGTATAGTAGAACGTACCATACAATATATACATAGTAGTGAATCAAGTTAAGTCAAGGGACTTACTTCACCGGGGAGGAGGATAGACGGGATAAACTCAAGACACCTGTCTTCCTTACCTCCCCCGCCGAAGTCGCCTGTAAGATGGATGCACACCCCGTCCTCACGATGGAAATAAACTTAAGGACTTCAAACCAAGGATGCTTGTTTAATTCTTTTCATAAAAAGTAAAGCTCGACGCGTTTCGGGGATTACAATTAAGTCCCCTTTATCAAGAGCATAAGCATAACATAATACAGAAAAAACTCAGTTATATAGAAGAGATGCATATAATTCGTTTGGTTGATTCCATGTGGCATTTAGTTGTAGGCAGTGACTTCCTGATCACATGACCTCTGGTACGTTCAAAGGCAGATAAATGAAAATACTCTAATATTTGGGAATTTTGTCAATTCAATCTTGTTCCTAATCTAATTTAGCCATATCAGTAGCTAGACCGGTGATCTACATCCCCTGGCTACATCTATATGGGGTGAGGTTTGCGGTGCGTTCCACTCTGGAACGCATCGCCACTATGCCGGCTGGGTAATCTACTGTTCCCCGATGCGCTCCAGCCTGGAGCGCACCGCGGCGAACAGACTTCCTGTAGGGGGGAATGGCTTGGGCACTTCAAGTTTACGATGCGCTCCAACCAGGACCGCATCGCAACATGAAGGGGAATGGAGGAATCCACCATTCCTGGGTGTGTTCCAACCTGGAACGCACCGCAGCGATTAGACCTCCTGTAGGAGGGGGGGGGGCATAGCTATAGCATTTCAAGTTAACGATGCGCTCCAACCTGGACCGCACCGTAGCATGGAAGGGAATGGAGGAGACCTTGTGCACTAAGCTAAAATCATGCAATCCACACTGGAACGAACCAAATAAGGGGTGAACAGATCAATAAATCAATCAAAATAGCTTAAAATTATATACCTTATCATATATAAGACATTAAAATATTGCAAATGAAATACATAAAATAAAATAGGAATAACAATAATAATAATAAAGTCTTAAGTAGCCTTGGGGCATATTAGGTAACAGACCCAAGGAGTCTATAATCGACAATAACAATTAATTAACAATTAACGTATTTTTCGCCCTATAAGACGCACCCCCCCCCTCAAAAGTGGGGGAAAAATAGCAGTGCGTTTTATGGGGCAAATGCTGCATTTTGCCGAACTGTCAATGATACGCCACGACGCGATGCCGTGCGGCGGGTGTATCAGCTGAGAGGGAGGAGGGGCTGGGGGACGGCATCTGGTTTTATAATGACAGCGGGGCCCGTGCAGTGACTGTATTCTACTACACGGGCCCCGCTCACTGTATATACCGTAATCTTATCTATAATTGTAGGCATTGTTAATATATACAAATTCAGGGTAATCAGCGCCTGTATTACTTACAACATGTAGTAGAATACAGTCACTGCACGGGCCACGCTGTCATTATAAAACCAGATGCGACCCCCCCCCCCCCTGTATTGGGGGTCATTCACACTACAGGGACACTGTTATGGAGAGAATCTGTGGATGACACATATGTGTCATCCACAGATTCCCCCATAACAGTGTCATCCACAGATCCCCATAACAGTGCCATCCAGAGACCCCAATAAGAGCCATCCAGAGATCCCCATAACAGTGTCACCCACAGATCCCCCATAACAGTGTAACCCACAGATCCCCCATAACAGTGTCACCCACAGATCCCCCATAACAGTGTCCTCAAAAGATGTGTGTGCGTCTTATAGGGCGAAAAATACGGTATAGTTATAAAAGTATAAATATTCCCATAAATAATCAACAGCAAATATTAGCTATTATAGTCATAAAAATATATGTTTGCTGTTTAGCTCATTCCGTGTCTATGCAAAATTCCATTACTATTGTTGCTGATTTATGTACACCTGTTCATACCATTCCTGTCATTAACCCATTGCGCCTCTGGTGCGGTGGTACTGTACTGTTAATCCAATTTTACGGCAGTTCCATTTTGTTCCTTAATAAAGCTGGTTTATGCTTCAGTCTCCTTGTTCGCTGTACTGTACTTGAATCCTGTCTTGTGGTCTCTTCCTCCTCTGACTGTTACACAGGCAGATGTACCACAGAAACATCCTACACGGGGAGCCAAATGTGTGGATGTAATTGGCTATATAAAGCAAACATTTACAAAGAAAACAAGGTGCACTACAATGGAAAATGCAATTTACAATATATGGCTAAACCCTCACACTGATATTAAAATGAGACTTTCGCCAATATATTCTTATATCAAGAACATACCGGAGCTCGCGCACCTCGTCAAGGTCTCTCAAAGTGTCATGGGACCTAGCGCTAACTTATCTATGCCATATGAGCAATTACGGATAGGGGCATAGAGTCTGACACACAGCCAACAACTCCCAGTTGCCTCCAGCGTTAAATCACACATACAATGGGAGGAGGGAGGAGGCTGTGAGTTCCACCTATCACCGGCTCATGTTACGCGGGCCACAAAGGTGCACCTGAATGTTACCATTAAATCCAAATCAAGGCACATTCAAACCTGGAGTTGCCACACCTCCAGGCATGCATGTACAGACAAAATAATGTGGTCATAAAAGGCAGAAAGATGCTCAAAACCCCATATGCTGTTGCGCATATATAATCGGGGGAGAAAATCCTGCACATGTGATCCGTTGCTAACAGAAATCCCCAGAAAAATGCATAAGATGGAGTGGACCACATGTACCACAGAAACATCCTACACAGGGGAGCCAAATGTGTGGATGTAATTGGCTATATAAAGCAAACATTTACAAAGAAAAAATGGTGCATGGAAAATGCAATTGACAATATATGGCTAAACCCTCACACTGATATTAAAATGAGACTTTCGCCAATATATTCTTATATCAAGAACATACCAGAGCCCACGCACCTCGTCAAGGTCCCCCTTACTCATGAGTATGGGGGCGTGTTCTCCTGAAAGGTCGCTTGGAGGGGAGGAGGTGTGAACGATGTCTGTCTCAGCATCCCTCATGATGGCAGAGAAGGCAAGCCCGATGCCTTACATAGGCATCGGGGCTTGCCTTCTACGGGAACGTGTGAGATCCAGCCTCTTAGGCTGGGTATCACAGGCAGGCTGTCAGCATACAAGAAGACATGCAATATATTACAATACAGGATGTATTGTAATACATTGCAGAGGGGATCAGACCAAAGAAGTTGAAGTCCCATAGTGGGACCAAAAAAAAAAAGTTTAAAAAGTAAAAAAAAAAGAAGTGTTTTTCATAATAAAAAAAAAGTTTCAATTAAGAAATAATAAATTTCTCAAAATAAAACATAAAATTGTAAAAAAGAAAAAGAAAAAATAGAGAACCAGACATATTGGGTATTGCCGCATCCGTAATGACCGGCTCTATAAAAATATCACATAATCCACCCCCCCCCCCCACCTGAACGCTGTAGAAAAAAATAAAATAAAAACTGTACTAACACAATAATTTTTTTGTCACTCTACATCACAAAAAGTGCAACACCAAGCCATCAAAAAGGCGTATGCCCCCCAAATTAGTACCTATCAAACAGTCACCTCATCCCGCAAAAAGTCAGCCCCTACATTAAACAATCAGGAAAAAAATGAAATAACTATGGTTCTCAGAATATGGAGACACTCAAACATGATTTTTTTTTGTTTCAAAAATGCTTTTATTGTGTTAAAAGTAAAAATAAATAAAAAAAGAAGACATATTAAGTATCGCCGTGCCCATAACAACCAAGTCTATTAAAATATCACATGACCTAACCCCTCAGTTGAACACCGTAAAAAATAAAATGAAAATGGTGTCCAAAAAGCCATTTTTTGTCACGTTACATCACAAAAAGTGTAATACCAAGCGATCAAAAAGTCATGCGCACCCCAAAATAGTACCAATCAATCCGTCATCTCATTCCGCAAAAAATGAGACTCTACCTATGACAATCGCCTAAAAAAAAAAAAAAAAAACTATGGCTCTCAGAATATGAAGACGCTAAAACATGATTTTTTTTTTGTTTCAGAAATGCATTTATTGTGTTAGATAAATAAAAAAGTATACATATTACGTATTGCCGGGTCCATAACAACCTGCTGTATAAAAATATCACATGATATAACCCCTCAGGTAAACACCGTAAAAAATAATATAAAATAAAAACGGTGTAAAAAAATAAAAAATTTTTGTCACCTTACATCATAAAAAGTGTAATACCAAGCAATCAAAAAGTCATATGCACAGAATATGGAGACACTAAAAATAATTTTTTTCAGAAATGCTTTATTATGTAAAACTGAAACAACCAAAACAAGTAATCATATTTGGTATTGTCGCATCCGTAACAACCTGCTCAATGATCTAACCTATCAGATGAAGATTTTAAAAAACAAAAAATAAAAATGGTGCAAAAACAGCAATTTTTGGTTACTTTACCTCACAAAAAGTATAATATAGAGCAACCAAAAATCATATGTTACAAAGAAAAAAATAAGGGGTTGGGTCAGCACAACCTGCCTGCAGGTGCACATCACTATGGCGAACTACATACACAAACGGAAAATGCAAATGTGATCGCACACTACATCCAGCACTCTGCCCTCCATGCTGGATGAGACATTGGTTTATATTTTGGCCAAAGCATAGTAAGCCACTCACCGCGTCAAGGCTGTCTCATGAGTGGTCCCTAACTCTTGTTCCTACCTGTTCATGGGCCATGACAGCCACATAAAATCCAGGGAATGCAGGTCAGCATGCAAGCCAAGTACACTTTGCTTGTAACCCCGTCCGGTGCCATTACAGCTTTCATCGGATCCAGGGATGCAAGTACCAACATGCATGCTGAACCCACCATATACTTCTCCTGGAGCCAAATGGCTAATGGTAGGTTCTATACAAGCAGACTCAGTTTTATACTGACTTTAAAACCAGCCTCAAGGACAGATTAACTGGTCAGGTGTGCAATGACTCCAAGGAGATCGCCACGCCTCCAATATATACTACAAAGAAAAAAATAAGGGGTTGGGTCAGCACAACCTGCCTGCAGGTGCACATCACTATGGCGAACTACATACACAAACGGAAAATGCAAATGTGATCGCACACTACATCCAGCACTCTGCCCTCCATGCTGGATGAGACATTGGTTTATATTTTGGCCAAAGCATAGTAAGCCACTCACCGCGTCAAGGCTGTCTCATGAGTGGTCCCTAACTCTTGTTCCTACCTGTTCATGGGCCATGACAGCCACATAAAATCCAGGGAATGCAGGTCAGCATGCAAGCCAAGTACACTTTGCTTGTAACCCCGTCCGGTGCCATTACAGCTTTCATCGGATCCAGGGATGCAAGTACCAACATGCATGCTGAACCCACCATATACTTCTCCTGGAGCCAAATGGCTAATGGTAGGTTCTATACAAGCAGACTCAGTTTTATACTGACTTTAAAACCAGCCTCAAGGACAGATTAACTGGTCAGGTGTGCAATGACTCCAAGGAGATCGCCACGCCTCCAATATATACTACAAAGAAAAAAATAAGGGGTTGGGTCAGCACAACCTGCCTGCAGGTGCACATCACTATGGCGAACTACATACACAAACGGAAAATGCAAATGTGATCGCACACTACATCCAGCACTCTGCCCTCCATGCTGGATGAGACATTGGTTTATATTTTGGCCAAAGCATAGTAAGCCACTCACCGCGTCAAGGCTGTCTCATGAGTGGTCCCTAACTCTTGTTCCTACCTGTTCATGGGCCATGACAGCCACATAAAATCCAGGGAATGCAGGTCAGCATGCAAGCCAAGTACACTTTGCTTGTAACCCCGTCCGGTGCCATTACAGCTTTCATCGGATCCAGGGATGCAAGTACCAACATGCATGCTGAACCCACCATATACTTCTCCTGGAGCCAAATGGCTAATGGTAGGTTCTATACAAGCAGACTCAGTTTTATACTGACTTTAAAACCAGCCTCAAGGACAGATTAACTGGTCAGGTGTGCAATGACTCCAAGGAGATCGCCACGCCTCCAATATATACTACAAAGAAAAAAATAAGGGGTTGGGTCAGCACAACCTGCCTGCAGGTGCACATCACTATGGCGAACTACATACACAAACGGAAAATGCAAATGTGATCGCACACTACATCCAGCACTCTGCCCTCCATGCTGGATGAGACATTGGTTTATATTTTGGCCAAAGCATAGTAAGCCACTCACCGTGACTGTTAAAACCTTTGTATTTGCCCAAATCCGTGGAAAGTGATTATTATTGGAGCAAATATTTGTATTAGGAGACATTTACTAGAGTCGTGGAACTGCCACTATAAAACTCCTCTTGAATGCGGGTAGTATATACACCCTGATTATTTTCTATTTTGAAACAAAGGAACACTTCACAGTATAAATTGATATTTTTCTTTGCACGATTTGCAAGTGATCACCAACGTTTATTTTCCTATTCATATATTTTTTTGCTGTCTGGATTATATTTCATTTGAAAGACTTGTCACGTTTATAAATTTTCCTTTTATGTAACACTTCACTTGGTGATGAGCATCTGCAGGTGCTCATTGAACACTCACTGAATACTTACCCGACGTATTTAACCATTGCAATTGGAGTTTGCCTCATAGGCAGCTTATTTTTATTTTTATCCTTATCTACCTCAATTCTGTCTTTAAGTGACTATTATATATATATATAGATTGAATACATTTGGCTATTAGTTCAATTTTTATTATCTGTATTTTATGATATTGTGTTTATGATATTGTGATTATTTATGTTATTGATATCAATTTTATTAAAATATTAAATTTATCACCCGGTGGTTCCGGATATTAGAGTGCCCATCTCTATCTCTTTTATATTATTCGGTGCTTTGAGTGCGACATCAGATAGGTGCACCTGCCCAACCCAAATCAGGAGGCAGAGCCGTCCTTTATTTGGTTTATATTGTTATAGTTGAACGCACTCAACTAGGACTGAGCTCCCCCTGTTTTTGGAGATGGATATCTGGAACCATCTAGAGAGTAAAAGATTGAAGATAGAAGCTTATAGATTTGATGACACCTATATAGGTGATTCAAGTGATATTCAAGGAGAGAGATCCATTTCGGAGGTTTTCAGGGAACTTGAACCACTGCTGCTGAAACAACTCAGACAGCAGTGGGAGATCAGGTCCCTGAGGGTATATATTGAGGATAAAAGAATACCTAAGGGATTACAATTGTCCAAAACCCCTGCGCAGGACTTGTGCAACGAAGAGTTTATCAAAGAATGGGAGTCTTTATTATTTTCCCAATCAGTTACCTTGATACAATTAATTATAAAAAGGAGGTGTAAAATACTAGAAGAAATTACTGAGAGGATAAACCAGATAAAGCTAGTAGTAGATAAACTACCGGCGAGTGATGAATTACGGATGTGGCAGGAACGCCTGTGTAGGAGTTTGGACAAAACGGAATCGGAAATAATTAGTAGGAAGACAAGGAAGTACAGACATAATCCCAGATTGGATGATAGGGAAAGATATAGAAATGATTCACTGGAGAGAGAAATAAGTATCAGACCTTCGGGACAACCTAATATGGATGATAATTCCAATAGGTATAATATCCCGGTTAACAATAGGTTTGAAACATTGAACCATAATCATTTTTTAGACAGGACCCCACCCCACCACAAGACAAGAATCCGGAGGAGATCAAAAACACCAGATGGTATATACCCTCAACATCAGCAGACACCACTGATACATCACAATATGAGAATCAGACGCAGGTCACAATCACCACCAATAGAATATCAACAACATCCGCAATCATCACTAACTCATACATACAACTTGAGGAACAGACACAATCATCAAATAGAGAATCACGAACTACAACAGAAGTCATGGCCACCACAGAACAGACATTATCACGCACCCAGACATGTAAGAGAAGAGACACACAGACAGCAACAAACAGACCTAAATGGAAGACACGAAGAGGTCAAAGAAAAAAGAGGGATTTACAACAGACACAGGCGTTGATAGATAAGGAAGCCATAGTGAACCTAAGCTCAGTGGTTTTGACTGAACACCAGTCAAGACTACTGAACAAGGGGTTGAAATTTGCTCCAACCGTAAGATTAAATAAATTTGATACTTATGTGGGAGTGGAGAAATTTGTACGGAAGCTCTGTCTTAAAAAATATTTTTTAAAAAACCCGATTTTAACAAACTCAAACCAACAAGGAGAAGGAGGAATTAAATATACTGATTTAAAATTGAGGTCAAAAAAATTCCCCAGACAGGAGATTAGCACTGAGATAGCCACCTTCCAGAAGAATATAGAGACCGAATTAAGGAAGATACCTGATAAATGCGGACGAAGAAGTAATCTAACTAAGCAGGAAATCAATGCAATAAAAGAATTGCAAAGCTGTAATAACCTTACCATCCGCCCAGCGGATAAGGGGGGGGCGATTGTGCTCCTGGAAACTGAAAAATATAATGCGGAGTGCTTAAAACAATTAGGAGACACAACTACATATAGGAAGCTTGTCAGAGACCCCACAGAGGAATTTGCAAAAATATTGAACCAATTCTGTGAAAAAGGCCTCAATGAGGGTCTATTAACGAAACAGGAATCAGATTTCATCTTGGGGACCCAACAGAGACTCCCTGTCTTCTATTGTCTCCCGAAGATCCACAAGAATATGACTGATCCCCCAGGCCGCCCGATAATCTCCGGTATAGAGTCGTTGACATCCAATTTATCCCACTACATTGACAGACTAATTCAACCCACTGTCAAGAAGATCCCCGCATATATTAAAGATACCACACAAGTTGTCCAGTTACTGGAGAACTTGAAAGTGGAGCCACATTGGCGCATGGGGACCTTGGATGTTCAATCGCTCTATACCGTTATCAACCATGATCAGGGCATAAATAATATGAGATTGCAACTTGAGAATCATGGAAACTTTAAGAATAGACAAATAGAATACCTGGCGGAGGGTGTTAAACATATACTCACACATAATTATTTTTTCTTTGAGGGGGCATTTTACCTCCAGATTCGGGGCACTGCCATGGGCACCAGATTCGCCCCCAGCTATGCCAATTTATTTATGGCTCAATGGGAACAAGAAACCATACTACCCAGGCTGGGGTTGGATCTGGTGCTCTGGCAGCGCTTTATTGACGATGTCATCTTTATCTGGCAGGGCGAAGAAGGGGAGCTAAGTACCTTCTTAGAAGAGATTAACACTAACAACTATAACCTTAAGTTCACGTCTAATATTAATCAGAACAGCACTGAATTCCTAGACTTACTGATTACTACTGAAGTAGACCACTACGTGTGCACCACTTACCAGAAAAAAGTAGCGAAAAACAGTTTTATCCTCTACTCGAGCTGTCATCTACCCTCCTGGTTGATGAATATACCGACAGGTCAATTCCGGAGGATTAAGAGGAATTGTACCAGTGAGGGTAAATTTGAAGAGGAAGCCACTAATATGAGGAACCAATTTCTGGCTAAAAATTACCCAGATGGAGTAGTGGATAAAGCTCTACAAAAAGTCAGAGAAATGGATAGAAGCCAGTTTTTTGTGCCCAAACAGACTGATACCGAGATAAAAACCAGTGAGGAAAAATTCCGTGTTATTTTACCATACAATATCCAATATAAAAAAATTGAGCGGATTATCAAAAACCACTGGCATCTGATCCAAAAGGACAAAATCATAGGCCCCCTTGTTCCATTAACACCGGAGATAATATATACGAAAGCATCGAATTTGGGTTTGAAAATAGCGCCAACAATTAAACAGAAACTAGCAATTAAAGGACCTGCTAACAATTGGCTCAAGAGCAGTGGATTTCACAGATGTGGACGCTGTGTGAACTGTAAAACCACATCTTTTGCTAGAAAAACCACGAAAGTAACCTCAACCCAAAATACTTTCTCCGTTGAGATTAAACAACTTTTAACATGCAATAGTTCGAATGTCATATACATAATAGAATGTATGTGTGGCAAACAATACATAGGGAGGACTAAAAGGCCACTAAAAGTAAGAATAGCCGAACATATAAATAATATTAAAAAAGGCTATGATAAGCATGTATTGTCCAGACACTTCAAACTGGTTCATAACCAGGATCCAAAAACTCTGAAATTTGCAGCCTTTGAACAACTAGACCGGCACTGGAGGGGAGGCAATCATATAGCCCGAATGTCAAGGACTGAGTCAAGAAGAATTTTCGAGTTCGGCAGTCTAGCTCCTGCCGGATTAAACGCCGAACTCGAGATCTTCGGATTTCTCTAAGGGGTTGGATACCCTTTGACCCCGAGGGGTACCAGTCGGGCTGTTTATCAGCACTGTGACCCCCCCTGGTCGGGAGGCCTCCAACCCAAACACATCATGAGAGCTCATCTGTATATGAAAACACATATTATTTCCTTGACTATCACGATACATCAGATTAGAATCTACTATAAATACATTATATGGAGTTAACAAACTATGATCCATCCCTTCAACCAGAATTTCCTTCTATAAATTTCCTGTATATGCCTCTTTAATATATCCGTATGAATTTCTCTCTCTTGAATATAATATTTTATATATTTTAAAAAAAAAAAAAAAAAATAAATTTTGTGTATTTTATGACACTTTTATGATATTTATTAAATAATAATTTTATGTATGTTATTTATGGATTTGCATAAGTAATCCATTTCATCAGATATGGAAACTAATAAGTGATCCTGTATTATATAGTGATACGCCAAAATATGTTATGGGTCTATGGTATGCATCGCCGCTAAATGATTTTGCATTATGGAAGAGGTAATCAGATAAGGTGAGAATATAACCGGCCCCTATAAAAGCATTCTATTGCACAGATTACAAACAAGCTAAAGCAAGTGTGGTCATGAAAGAATGTAGGAGTTTATTGAAAAAAATATTGAAAAAAACTTTAGCAAAAAAACCGCACCTACAAAAAAACCGCACCTACAATGTGATGAAAGGATATACGACTGGAAAAACTTTCAGACTTATAAGATTTATCTTAGAGCTAATCCAGAGCTCTTGTGTTAGTGGTATTATAGAATCATAGAACAAAACCGCATATAAACCGGAGTGGAAATAAAGCTAACTGATTAAAAGATTACGAGATCCACATGACCCAGTGTAGGGTTAATGATGAACTCCATGGACAGCCAGAGGTATAAAAGCCGGATATCCAGGTAGTTCTTGTCAAAGCCACTGAGGAAGAAGGTAGTAACCTTTGAAACGCGTCTGGCGTGGATGGATAAGAAATTAATCCTGGCAGAAAACCGGCAGAACGATATTGTCATCTAGGATAAGCGCTTCAATCGAACAAATACCAGATCTACTGGCCACAGTCTGGTAACTTAAGGACAGCAGAAAAATCAGCTGGAACTATTAAACCAGCGATCCGGAGCAGGGTAAAACGCCCATTGCAGACTGACCGGAACTCTGTCTATGATTTAAACAGAGCGAGACCTGTGGACTACGGACAGCTCTGGACAACTGCGATTAACAGTGGAAGCGGACCATAGAGTCCAGGTATATCAGTCAGGTATACCAGCAAGGTACCTCTTCACTCTGTACATGAGCCTTTCTTGCAGTCACGCTATAGACTGAACCACAGTATTAAGCGTGAGTACCACTTTAAACAGGAGTGACTGTTAAAACCTTTGTATTTGCCCAAATCCGTGGAAAGTGATTATTATTGGAGCAAATATTTGTATTAGGAGACATTTACTAGAGTCGTGGAACTGCCACTATAAAACTCCTCTTGAATGCGGGTAGTATATACACCCTGATTATTTTCTATTTTGAAACAAAGGAACACTTCACAGTATAAATTGATATTTTTCTTTGCACGATTTGCAAGTGATCACCAACGTTTATTTTCCTATTCATATATTTTTTTGCTGTCTGGATTATATTTCATTTGAAAGACTTGTCACGTTTATAAATTTTCCTTTTATGTAACACTTCACTTGGTGATGAGCATCTGCAGGTGCTCATTGAACACTCACTGAATACTTACCCGACGTATTTAACCATTGCAATTGGAGTTTGCCTCATAGGCAGCTTATTTTTATTTTTATCCTTATCTACCTCAATTCTGTCTTTAAGTGACTATTATATATATATAGATTGAATACATTTGGCTATTAGTTCAATTTTTATTATCTGTATTTTATGATATTGTGTTTATGATATTGTGATTATTTATGTTATTGATATCAATTTTATTAAAATATTAAATTTATCACCCGGTGGTTCCGGATATTAGAGTGCCCATCTCTATCTCTTTTATATTATTCGGTGCTTTGAGTGCGACATCAGATAGGTGCACCTGCCCAACCCAAATCAGGAGGCAGAGCCGTCCTTTATTTGGTTTATTTTGTGCACAACTGTTTGTAAATATACATATTCTGTGTAATACGTTTAAGATTTTTTATGATTTAACCACTTAAGGACCACAGGTTTATACCCCCCTAAAGACCAGGCCCTTTTTTACAAATCGGCACTCCACAACTTTAGCGGTTTATTGCTCGGTCATGCAACTTACCACCCAAATGAATTTTACCTCCTTTTCTTCTCACTAATAGAGCTTTCATTTGGTGGTATTTCATTGCTGCTGACATTTTTACTTTTTTTGTTATTAATCGAAATTTAACGATTTATTTGCAAAAAAATGACATTTTTCACTTTCAGTTGTAAAATTTTGCAAAAAAAACGAGATCCATATATAAATTTTGCTCTAAATGTATTGTTCTACATGTCTTTGATAAAAAAAAAATGTTTGGGTAAAAAAAAAATGGTTTGGGTAAAAGTTATAGCGTTTACAAACTATGGTACAAAAATGTGAATTTCCGCTTTTTGAAGCAGCTCTGACTTTGTGAGCACCTGTCATGTTTCCTGAGGTTCTACAATGGCCAGACAGTACAAACACCCGACAAATGACCCCATTTCGGAAAGTAGACACCCTAAGGTATTCGCTGATGGGCATAGTGAGTTCATAGAACTTTTTATTTTTTGTCACAAGTTAGCGGAAAATGATGATTTTTTTTATTTTATTTTTTTTCTTACAAAGTCTCATATTCCACTAACTTGTGACAAAAAATAAAAAGTTCTATGAACTCACTATGCCCATCACGAAATACCTTGGGGTCTCTTTTTTCCAAAATGGGGTCACTTGTGGGGTAGTTCTACTGCCCTGGCATTCTAGGGGCCCAAATGTGTGGTAAGGAGTTTGAAATCAAATTCTGTAAAAAATGACCAGTGAAATCCGAAAGGTGCTCTTTGGAATATGGGCCCCTTTGCCCACCTAGGCTGCAAAAAAGTGTCACACATCTGGTATCTCCGTACTCAGGAGAAGTTGGGGAATGTGTTTTGGGGTGTCATTTTACATATACTCATGCTGGGTGAGAGAAATATCTTGGCAAAAGACAACTTTTCCCATTTTTTTATACAAAGTTGGCATTTGACCAAGATATTTCTCTCACCCAGCATGGGTATATGTAAAAAGACACCCCAAAACACATTCCTCAACTTCTCCTGAATACAGAGATACCAGATGTGTGACACTTTTTTGCAGCCTAGGTGGGCAAAGGGGCCCATATTCCAAAGAGCACCTTTCGGATTTCACTGGTCATTTTTTACAGAATTTGATTTCAAACTCCTTACCACACATTTGGGCCCCTAGAATGCCAGGGCAGTAGAACTACCCGACAAGTGACCCCATTTTGGAAAGAAGAGACCCCAAGGTATTCGCTGATGGGCATAGTGAGTTCATGGAAGTTTTTATTTTTTGTCACAAGTTAGTGGAATATGAGACTTTGTATGAAAAAAAAAAAAATCATCATTTTCCACTAACTTGTGACAAAAAATAAAAAATTCTAGGAACTCGCCATGCCCCTCACGGAATACCTTGGGGTGTCTTCTTTCCAAAATGGGGTCACTTGTGGGGTAGTTATACTGCCCTGGCATTTTCCAGGGGCCCTAATGTGTGGTAAGTAGGTAAATGACCTGTGAAATCCGAAAGGTGCTCTTTGGAATATGGGCCCCTTTGCCCACCTAGGCTGCAAAAAAGTGTCACACATCTGGTATCTCCGTACTCAGGAGAAGTTTGGGAATGTGTTTTGCGGTGTCATTTTACATATACCCATGCTGGGTGAGAGAAATATCTTGGCAAAAGACAACTTTTCCCATTTTTTTATACAAAGTTGGCATTTGACCAAGATATTTCTCTCACCCAGCATGGGTATATATTAAATGACACCCCAAAACACATTCCCCAACTTCTCCTGAGTACGGCGATACCAGATGTGTGACACTTTTTTGCAGCCTAGATGCGCAAAGGTGCCCAAATTCCTTTTAGGAGGGCATTTTTAGACATTTGGATACCAGACTTCTTCTCATGCTTTGGGGCCCCTAGAATGCCAGGGCAGTATAAATACCCCACATGTGACCCCATTTTGGAAAGAAGACACCCCAAGGTATTCAATGAGGGGCATGGCGAGTTCATAGAAATTTTGTTTTTTGGCACAAGTTAGCGGAAATTGATATTTTTAATTTTTTTCTCACAAAGTCTCCCTTTCCGCTAACTTGGGACAAAAATTTCAATCTTTCATGGACTCAATATGCCCCTCACGGAATACCTGGGGGTGTCTTCTTTCCGAAATGGGGTCACATGTGGGGTATTTATACTGCCCTGTCATTCTATGGGCCCTAAAGCGTCAGAAGAAGTCTGGAATATAAATGTCTAAAAAATTTTACGCATTTGGATTCCGTGAGGGGTATGGTGAGTTCATGTGAGATTTTATTTTTTGACACAAGTTAGTGGAATATGAGACTTTGTAATAAAAAAAATAAAAAATAACGCTAACTTGGGCCAAAAAAATGTCTGAATGGAGCCTTACAGGGGGGTGATCAATGACAGGGGGGTGATCAATGACAGGGGGGTGATCAGGGAGTCTATATGGGGTGATCACCCCCCTGTCATTGATCACCCCCCCTGGAAGGCTCCATTCAGATGTCCGTATGTGTTTTGCGGATCCGATCCATGTATCCGTGGATCCGTAAAAATCATACAGACATCTGAATGCAGCCTGACAGGGGGGGTGATCAATGACAGGGGGGTGATCAGGGAGTCTATATGGGGTGATCACCCCCCCTGGAAGGCTCCAGGGAGACGCCTGTATGTGTTTTGCGGATCCGATCCATCTATCAGTGGATCCGTAAAAATCATGCGTACGTCTGAATGGAGCTTTACAGGGGGGTGATCAATGACAGGGGGAAATCAATAACAGGGGGGTGATCAGGGAGTCTATATGGGGTGATCACCACAGTCATTGATCATGCCCCTGTAAGGCTCCATTCAGACGTCCGTATGCGTTTTGCGGATCCGATCCATCTATCAGTGGATCCGTAAAAATCATGCGGACGTCTGAATGGAGCTTTACAGGGGTGTGATCAATGACAGGGGGGTGATCAATGACAGGGGGGGGTGATCAATGACAGGGGGGTGATCAGGGAGTCTATATGGGGTGATCACCACAGTCATTGATCATGCCCCTGTAAGGCTCCATTCAGATGTCCGTATGTGTTTTGCGGATCTGATCCATGTATCCGTGGATCCGTAAAAATCATACGGACATCTGAATGCAGCCTGACAGGGGGGGTGATCAATGACAGGGGGGTGATCAGGGAGTCTATATGGGGTGATCACCCCCCCTGGAAGGCTCCAGGGAGACGCCTGTATGTGTTTTGCGGATCCGATCCATCTATCAGTGGATCCGTAAAAATCATGCGGACGTCTGAATGGAGCTTTACAGGGGTGTGATCAATGACAGGGGTGTAATCAATGACAGGGGGTGATCAGGGAGTCTATATGGGGTGATCACCACAGTCATTGATCACGCCCCTGTAAGGCTCCATTCAGACGTCCGTGTGCGTTTTGCGGATCCGATCCATCTATCAGTGGATCCGTAAAAATCATGCGGACATCTGAATGGAGCTTTACAGGGGTGTGATCAATGACAGGGGGGTAATCAATGACAGGGGAGTGATCAGGGAGTCTATATGGGGTGATCAGGGGTGATCAGGGGCTAATAAGGGGTTAATAAGTGACGGGGGGGGGGGGGGTGTAGTGTAGTGTAGTGGTGCTTGGTGCTACTTTACTGAGCTACCTGTGTCCTCTGGTGGTCGATCCAAACAAAGGGGACCACCAGAGGACCAGGTAGCAGGTATATTAGACGCTGTTATCAAAACAGCGTCTAATATACCTGTTAGGGGTTAAAAAAAATCACATCTCCAGCCTGCCAGCGAACGATCGCCGCTGGCAGGCTGGAGATCAACTCTCTTACCTTCCGTTCCTGTGAGCGCGCGCGCCTGTGTGCGCGCGTTCACAGGAAATCTCGGCTCACGCGAGATGACGCCAATCGGCGTTAGTGTGACCTGGGAGCGCCGCAGAAATGACGCCTTTCGGCGTTAGCGTGACGGTAAGTGGTT